>NC_142935.1:85502087-85527087 GCF_046866305.1 Octopus bimaculoides
CAACAGTTAACATTATGAATTCAAGATATGCTGGAGTCAACTTTAATCTCTCCAAGAATAAATATTAGTCATTTATTTTACTGTCATCAAAAGATGGAGCTAAACCCATAACTTTTACATTACAGGTCTTCCATGACTGCTTCCGTTGATGTGGTTTACATGCAACTTGAAAATCTGTAAGCTGAAACTTATAAGCTGTCAGGACACTTCATCCTGCAAAAACTTCCTGAAATTCATAAACATGTTTCCTGAAATTCACTAACCCTACCCCTGACATGCCTATGCATACTCTTTTGCTTGTCATTGCTGTTCTTCTTTACTTTTTCACGGTTCTTTCTGCCCTTCTTTTACCCTTTTCTGATTAGTTGTAGTGCAGCTGAGCAGTGTATACAACATCAGTAACTTTATTGCAGTTGACAAAATACTCAGTAGTATCTCTTCCAGCACTTTACATTCTGAGTTCTGCTGAGTTTGTCTTTCATCTTTTCATGGTCAATAAAATAAGTACTAACAGAACACTGGAGTTGATGTAATCAACTAATCTTCTCTCCCTCAAAATTTCTGGCCTTATGCTAAAATTTGAAATCATTATTATCCCTATTATTATATAATGTTGGAGAGGGAATTGAATAGACTTGTTGTTCTGGGAAGGAAGGATTAAGTTCAGTAATTAGTGACAAGCCTAAATACTGACACATAGAAGGATTGCCAACAAGAGGATTGCAGTTGTGTCTGGTAGATTATTGTTACAAACTTTGCTGCTACTCTGGTATAAACGTATCAAATCTAGGCTTTTGATTTACGTTATGACTTCAAGCTGACTTAATATTTGTTTCTGAGGGTGTATTATTAGATTTGAAATAAATTATAACTTAACACTGTAAGAACTAAGTTATAAAGAAATTTTAACATTTTGGTAGATATGCAGTACTCATCTTGAATACCTTGAATATATATCTCTGGATGATTGCCAGGTGGGATTCAGTGGAATTAATATGTAACTATGGAATTAATGTGTTAAATACCCTACACTGCTTGCCAGCATATTTGTGATTTTGAACCATTGTAAGGAATCAGAGATATTTTATAAAGATAACAAAATAGCAGCAACAGTAGAGTGATAGACTAAATATCTGATATATTTAATAAAATGCAGACGTCTGACTGGGTGGATCCTTCAAACTTTCAAAACAAGAGAAAAGAAAACTATGATGGTTCTCTGAGCGACTTTCGTTCTCAGCCACATAGATTACTGCTCCCAGTTGTGGTCATCAAACAGTGTAAAATTAATGACAGAACTCGAGGCGATCCAGAGAAGATTGATACAATGCAATACAATACGGTTTTGACCAATCGGCATGCCGCTTAAACATTACAGTTTGCTGGGTACACCGATATTACTGGCACAGATCCCACCTTCATTTTAAGCAATTAGCTTGCAGTTTGCATGTAATGGTTTTATGAGTGAGCAAACTTAGTTGGTTTTGGTCATTTTTATTTCAATCAATGTGAGTCTTCTGTAATTTGTTTATATTCGTATGTTAAAGATATTTTTCAATCCACATCATTAACTGGTTGTTATATTATTGTTGTTGTTTCCATTCAGAACAGGTTTGAACATCTTAATAAAACGTTTTTCTTTTATCTTTCTTCCAATCTTATTTGTGTCATGTGGTTTGTGGAAAGGAAAGATTAGAAACATTTTCTGACCACATGTTTCTATATGGTCACTCAAAAGGAAGAAGTGAGTCATTTTATTACAGTTGTCAAGAACTCAACTGTCAGGTAAATACATTTCGAAATCTGTTGATTACTATGAACATAAGAAAGTGCTAATTAAACTTTATGTACATTACAAAAAATTTTTTTTAATGTTTAACACACTTCAACTCTATAAAAAATTTTTTTTAAATACAATAATAAAAAACATGAAAACCAGACCATGTCTTAACTTTATTCAACTGATATGTGTGTTTGTGTATGTGTGTGTGTGTGTGTGTGTGTGTGTGTGTGTGTGTGTGTGTGTGTGTGTGTGTAAATACACACAGACACAGACATGCATATACATACACAGATACACATCATCATCATTTAACATTCATGTTCCATGTTGGCATGGTTGGGTGGTTTTGACAGGATCCAATGACTCCAAGAACCGTCTTGTACTCTGATTCCTGTTCAATTGCATATATATGCACACACATACATATATAAAGATGCATACACATAGATATATGCAAACATATACACACAGACATGTGCACACATATAGTGTTAGTATAGGGCATGGGCTGTTCCTATTAGGGTTTCTTTGAGACAGTGAGTCACATTGTGGGTCCAGGTATAGCTTCTATGCTTTTTTTTTATCATACTCAATACTCTGATTATTACTGGTATTGTTTTTACCTTCATGCTCCACATTTTGAATATTTCATTTATGAGATCTTTGTATATTGACAGTTTCTCCACTTCTTTTTGGGACAATATTTTGATTAGAAGGGATTACAAAGCACATGCTTTTTATCCTGCCTTGATTATTATGTCTGGATGATTTGCGTTAGTTTCTTCATAAGTTTGAACAGACATATCCCAGATGACTGTGACCTGGTTGTTGTCATGAACCTTATTTAGTACTTGTTTATACTATTTCTTGTTTGTTTTTATATAGTAGTATTGGCATATTGCCCAGTGAACATAACTACTTAGTCATGTCTGTATATATATATATATATATATATATATATATATATATATCTATATATGTATGTATGTATGTATGTATGTATGTATATATATATATATATGTGTGTGTGTGTGTGTGTGTGTGTGTGTGTGTGTGTGTGTGTGTGTGTGTGTGTGTATTCAGATTTTGTCAGGACTGGGTTGTCAGGGATGAGGAAGTCAATTGTGTTATTGTTCTGGCTGCACATTGCGCATTTGGTGTTACATCCTGTTTACATTATTTTGCTCTTATAGTTGTTTGTAGTCAGGCATTGGTCTTGTGCAGCAATAACCAGTCCTACCATTTCTACTTTTAGTCCAGAGCTTTTGAGCCATTGATGGCTTTCAGTTAGGCTCACTTCTTCTCTGTCAAGCCTCGCAGAGTATTGGCCATAGAGTGATTTATTTCTTCATTTCTTTTTTAGTATATTATGTAGTTCTGTTTCCTTGTTCTTTTTTTTGTATCTCTTTAATCATTTCATCATCATCATTATTGTTGTTGAGGCCGTAAGCTACCAGTACTGTGAGCATGCCAGGCAAACTGCTTAGCAGCATTTCATCCTCCTTTACATTCTGGGTCCAAATACCACCAAAGTCAACTTTGCCTTTCCTCGCTTTGTGGGGTTGATAAAATAAGTACCAATTGAGTACTTGGATCAATGTAATTGACTTACCCGCTCCCTCAAAACTGCTGGCCTTGTACCAAAATTTCAAACTATTATTATTATTATTATTATTATTATCAAGGTAGTGGGCTTGCAGAATTTCTAGCACACAAATCAAAATGCTTAGCAGCATTTCATCCGTACTTACGTTCTGAGTTCAAATTCCGCCGAGGTTGACTTTGCCTTTTATCGTTTCAGGGTCAATGAATTAAGTACCAGTGAAACATTGGGGTCAATGTAATCGACTAGCCCTCTCCCCTACAATTTCAGGTTTTATGCTTTTAGTAAAAAGGATTATTATTATTATTATGATGATGATGATGATGATGATGATTGTGTTGTTGTTGTTGTTGATTTTCTTTATGTTATTTTTTGCGTTTTCTGTTGCTTTTATCCTAACCAAAATTATGACTTTTCCCATAACATTTTTTCTGACTCTATTTCTGTTCACTTTATAAACATATACAAATGCATGTACATACTTAATTATGTACTTTTACTTTATTACTATACAGCCTCAACTTTTATGAATGATTGGTATGTCTACCATTGTTACTATACTCGGAACAATATTTCCAATAGACTTAAGATTAAATATATTACCATAATCAAATCGAATGACAATGATAAATAGGCAGACTTACTTCATTACTATTTGATGTTAATTAACAGATGATTTATTCTATTTCTCTATTTTGATATATTAAACTCATCACTACATTAACTGAGCTTAATTATCAGTCAAATAAATCAGATCATTATTAATATATTATTATAGATATGCTGAGGTTACTCTCTTCAAGACTTTTAGTCTGTCATTATCAACATTAGTATATATGTCAGGCTGCTATTTATTTTATCAAGCTCTATTCATTGAATTGCTAAGTTACCTTCATTGCAGTAAAGGGATAGTGCACTATTTTATGTTTGTAGAGAGTGAGATCCATTAGCTTTATTTCACTGAGGACTCCTTGGTACCAGTGCCGCAAAAATCACACCCAATCCACACTGTAATGTAGGTGGCAAATGAGTGAAGAAAGTATAGGATTGTGAGGGTCCTTTAGTCTTGTCTTACTGGAGACTTGGCAACCTCTCTAATGTTGGTGCCATGGGAAAGAACATCCAATTCACTGGGTAAAGTGGTAGGTAATAGGAAGGACATCCAACCATAGAAAATAACCCAAATGACATATATAAGCTGCAGTCTATGTGAGTAAGGGATGCCAATAAAAGGACTTAGACCATGAGAAACCATCCAACCCAAGCCAGCATGTCTGTGTTGTTGTTATTTTGTTTAAAAGTATGATGTTAAAGAAGGAGCTGCATGCATCAAATGTTTCTTACCTATTAAAAACTCCTGACTTAATCCAAGGGAGATAACTGTCCTTACCATGTCATTGTCATCATCACTATTATCATCATCACTATTAACATCATCACTATTGTTGTCATTGTTATTGTCCTCGTTGATATCATTATCATCATCGTTTTCCATGCTAGCTTGGGTTCGATGGTTTCACATGATCCAAATTCTTTCTTATTGGGATCTACTACTCACATAGACTGCTGCTCATACATGCCTACAATATATCAAGGTTAGGAATCAAGGGAGAATATTTAATTTGTGCATCCCTGCAGCTTAAAAAAAAACAATACTATATATCTCAGGTCGCTCTCAAGCGTTACTCATAACATGCAACCCAGTACAACCTGTTGCATGGTCAGGTCGTTGACAACTAAACTGGCAACCCCACCAAGCTTACTTGGTGAGGAGGGTGATTGTTGGACACCCTGCAAGATGAAAAATAAGACCTGTCTCATAAAATTGGCGATGCCCCAGCATGGCCACTGTTTTGAGTTGAAACTGATAAAACAATATAATTAATGAATTAGCACATCATTGAAACTGTGTTTTTTGGCTTAGTTAAAAATGGAATCAGGATCTAAAGAGGAAAAGGTCATCCATTTAAATTTGCTTCTAATGTTTTGCCAGAGACTGCAAGAAACTGAGAGAGAAAGGAGTTGCTATTGTAGTGAAATCTTGGACTGAAGGAGTGATGTAAGAGAGAGAGGTGTTAGGAGGGGGGGATGTAGAAACTATGTGACCCATATACATTTGCCTTGGCCCCCAAAGAAATGCCTTAATGAATTTAAGAAATATTGAGTGGTAAAATGTTTATTTCCCAACCACTTGGTTCCACTTTTAGTCTCATTGTATAACCCCAAGGGCAATTGTCTTCTATTGCAACCTCAATTCAATCAAAGACTTATAAGTGGATCTGATAAACAGAAACTAAAAGAAACCTGTCATAGGAAAAAAACTTTTCATCTTAAAACTAGAGCAAAAAAGACTTAAAAGCGATTCTCTCTCCTTAAGCACAAAAATTCCCTCTTCCTCCCTCTCTCTCTCTCTCTGTCTCTCTCTCTCTCTCTCTCTCTCTCTCTCTCACACACACTCACACACACACACTGCCATGATAACAGCCTCCATGAGGACAGAAAACATATCTCTCTCTCTCTCTCTATATATATATATATATATCTATATATATATATATATATATATATATATATGTATATATATATATATATATATATATATATATATATATATATATATATATCATATATATATATATATATATATATATATATATATATATATATATATATATATCATATATATATATATATATATATATATATATATATATATATATATATATATTCTCTTTTACTTGTTTCAGTCATTTGACTGTGGCCATGCTGGAGCACCGCCTTTTAGTTGAGCAAATCAACCCCAGGACTTATTCTTTGTAAGCCTAGTACTTATTCTATCGGTCTCTTTTGCCGGACCGCTAAGTTACGGAGATGTAAACACACCAGCATCGGTTGTCAAGCGATGTTGGGGGGACAAACACAGACACACAAACACCCACACACATATATATACATATACATATATATACGACGGACTTCTTTCAGTTTCCGTCTACCAAATCCACTCACAAGGCTTTGGTCGGCCCGAGGCTATAGTAGAAGACACATGCCCAAGGTGCCACGGAGTGGGACTGAACCCGGAACCATGTGGTCCGTAAGCAAGCTACTTACCACGTATGTATGTATGTATGTATGTATGTATGTATGTGCGTGTGTATGTATGTAGTGTGTGTGTGTTTGTACATATGCAATGTGTGTGTGCGCATGTTACTGTCTCCTTACTCTGACATCACGTAATAGATGTAAACAAGCGTATCACTATGCAAGTGATGTCCTTCATTCTCAACCTTTCATGTAAACATGTCTGGTCATGAAGTGGCAAATGAGAGAAGAAAGTATAGGGTTGTGAGTGTCCTTTAGTTTTGTCTTACTGGGGACTTGGCAACCTCTAATGCTGGTGCCATGGGAAAGAGCATCCAATTCACTGGGTAAAATAGGAAGGGCATCCGACCTTGCCTGGAAACAGGTGAGGATTGGCAACAGGAAGGGCATCCAGCCATAGAAAATTCCACTTCATGAAATTCAATCTAACCCATGCAAGCATGGAAAAGGGGACGTTAAAACAATGACAATGATGATGATTTCTAATTAATATTTCCGATGTGATAAAGTTTAGATGATTTAAAATCTTCATTGACTTTAGATTTTAATAAAGCAAATGAAGAGATGAGCAGCTTTGCATATTTTTCTTAATGCTAGATTTTAATAAACAAATTCTTTCTTTTATCTATTTTACTGCTTTACTAGTTTCAAGTAATGAAAAATTATGACCATAATGGGTAAAGTTCCCTTCTGAGGAACAAGTTCAAGCAAGATTGTTTATGGAAGACCAGCAGTTGCCCATGCATACCAGCCTCCCATCTCCATGTCACAGACATTATCCAAGGGAAATGCAAAGGCCGATACAGCTTGGCACCAGTGACATCGCAACTCATTTCTACAGCTGAGTGAACTGGAGCAACATGAAATAAAGTGTCTTGCTCAAGAACACAACACAGCTCAGTCCAGGAATCAAACTCACTGCCTCATGATTGTGAGCCCAATGCTCTAACCACTTAACCATATACCTTCACTATATGTATATATGTAAATGTATTTATATACATGTATATATATGTATATAAGAAACAAGTTAAAAAATAATGGTCATTATATATTATATGTATATATATCATCATCATCATCATCATCATCATCATCATCAGCATCATTTAACGTCTGTTTTCCAAGCTGGCATGGATTGGATGGTTTGACTGGTAACTGGGAATCCAGTAGGCAGTACCAGACTCCAATCTGATCTGGTAAGGTTTCTACAGCTGGATACCCTTCCTAGTGCCAACCACTCCAAGAGTGTAGTGGGTGCTTTTTACATGCCACCAGCACAGGATTCATGCGGCACTGGCATCGACCACATTTGGATGGTGCTTATTACATGCCACCAGCACAGGAGCCAGTCAGGCAGCACTGACATCAGCCACAACTAGAATTTCCATTTTGATTTCAATCTTGATTTGCTTTTGATTTGGATTTTTGATTTGGATTTTGATTTTACTTGACTCAGCAGGTCTTCTCAGGCGCAACGTATCACCCAATGATTCAAGGGTACTTTTGAATGGGCTGGTTATGCGACACTGGTATAGGATTCAGCTGTGATCTCACTTTACTTGCCGAGAGAGAGAGAGGAAAACAATTAGTTTTAAATCTCTGAATTAGAAGTAGTAATGGTACTACAGAGTAAAACATAAAGTGGCAGTCCTGATTAGGATGATGTTACTACCTTTCTTCGCCTCAGGAAAACATCTTTTCCAGCTGGCTACCAATGCACAGCTGTGTCCTTACACCTCAAACAAGGGAGCTTTGAAGCTGAGTGGGGACATTAGCTCCTTGTTCGAGGTGTAAGGATGCAGTTGTGCATTGGTAGCCAGCTGGAAAAGATGTTTTCCTGAGGCTAAAAAAAGGTAGTAACATCGTCCTAATCAGAACTGCCACTTTATGCTGACAAATAAATTTTACTCTATACATATACTTCCTTCCTTTCCTGAGTGTCTGATAATACAGTACTTGTACCATATCCTCACGTTGTTGTTTTTTCTTGCTTGTTCTTCTTTGTTTAGATTCACTATATATATATATATATATATATGTATATATATATATAATAATATTAGGGACAAAATCCAAAATTACAGGTAAAAAACTCAATTAAAATCAATTTATAAAAAATTAAAATTAAATTGAGCCTTATAGATAAAGTATATATAAAATATATAGTTTTAGGGAAAATAACCAATTTTCAAGAACTCATCGATGAAAATCCACTATCACATATAGAAAAATTAATAATTAAAAGCACAATAAATGAGTATAATATAAAGTAAAGTAAATATCATAAGATAAATATAATAAAAAGATTACACGTGTTTCATAACCAATTTTCAAATAGAAAAGAAATTTAAATCGATTAAAATCAATTGAAATTATCGAAAATAAGTTCTATTCAAAAATATAGCTACTCGTCAGATCGTAAGTAGAACAATAATTAGATATATATCTCAACCAACAATAAGTACCAAATGAATTAATATGAAATACTTATTATATAAAGATAGAAAAATTATTTTAAAAATATCATAATATCAAAATAATAACCATTCAATAATCATCCCTTCATCCATTATAATAACATGTATATTATATACAAAAAACATCTTACATAAATTATCATTGTTTTAAATTATCATTGTTTTAAATACAAGTTGAACGAAGTTTAAGTTTAAAATAATAATGAAGATAAAATTAGTACATATTTAACCGGTGTAATAGTTAAAGCTATACTATTTAAAGCTAAAGACGTTTATTTAATTATAATTAAAGATCAATTGAATAATAGAAAAATACAAGATTATTTATTTCTACAAACGTAATAATAAAAAATATGAATGAAAAAATTATGAATGGAAAAAATTAGGAATGAAAAAATTAGGAATGAAAAAATTATTAAGAATAAAAGGTTAAACTTTATATATATATACAAAGTTTTGATTTTAAAAAACTTTAACGATATTATAAACTATAAAGATTAATAATTAATCAAATAATATTAATCAAAAATAATCGAAAATATATCAACACTATTCCAATCGAAGTTCTAATATTATGTTGAAATGAAACTATAACTTCTAAATAATTTAGTGTTAAATAAGTTATCTATTAAAATAATCTATAAAGAACCAAATGAATAGTATAAAAACAAGAATACATATTATTTTCAAATAGTAGAAAATCTTTAGCAAAGTGAAAACAGTACTTATCCAATTTTTTCCGTAATTCAAACTGAAAACTAAGACGTTATCTAATATAATAAGTATTTCATATTAATTCATTTGGTACTTATTGTTGGTTGAGATATATATCTAATTATTGTTCTACTTACGATCTGACGAGTAGCTATATTTTTGAATAGAACTTATTTTCGATAATTTCAATTGATTTTAATCGATTTAAATTTCTTTTCTATTTGAAAATTGGTTATGAAACACGTGTAATCTTTTTATTATATTTATCTTATGATATTTACTTTACTTTATATTATACTCATTTATTGTGCTTTTAATTATTAATTTTTCTATATGTGATAGTGGATTTTCATCGATGAGTTCTTGAAAATTGGTTATTTTCCCTAAAACTATATATATATGTATATATATATATTTATTTATTTATTTATGTGTTTCAGCCAAGTGGCTGCGATATATATATATATATATATATATATATATATATATATTTATGTATAGAGTAAAATCTATACATACATATACATAGTAAAGACCCCTTTTGGTCATGAATGACCATAGGATTGCACCTAGAAAGTTCCCCTCTGAGACACATGTCTGGGCAAGCTTGTCTATGGAAGACCAGCAGTCACCCATGCATATCAGCCTCTCTTTTCCATGCCACCAATGCTATCCAAAGGAAAGGCAAAGACTGATACAGCTTGGCACCAGTGACATCGCAACTCATTTCTACAGCTGAGCGAACTGGAGCAACGTGAAATAAAGTTTCTTGCTCAAGAACACAACACACAGCCCAGTCTGGGAATCAAACTCACTACCTCATGATTGTAAGCCCGATACTCTAACCACTGAACCGTGTACTGTCACATCGCCATGACTGGGGCACCACAATGAAATGTTTTAGTCAGTCATATTTATTTTATTGATCTCTACCATTTTATTTTGATGTAGACAGACACACACATGCATATACACATTCACACACATAAGTTTTTAATTTGAACTCTTTTTATTATATATTTTATATTTAGGACTCACTTTCTTTAATTTTGGGATGCTTTGTAATATATGCTGCAAGTTCCCATATTAGTTTAGTGTGGCCCTGTAGTCAATGTATGGCTTTCTGATCAGCAGCAACAAATTCTCAATGTTTATGACGTACCTTTGATTAGAACCAAGAAATAGATCAAAAACAAAATTTCAATCAGAAAAAAATTATCATTGCACAAAAAAAAAAATAATTATATAAATAAATGACTGGATAAAAATATCTTTGTTTACTATTTTTTTAATGTAATTTCAAAATTCTAAGAAAAATGATAATTTAATTATATTTTATTTCTCTTTTTCCAACATTTGTAAATATTTCTGATTGAATGCCAGAAATAAAATCTAAAATATTCAATACTTTTAATGAATCAATGCTTTATTATTATAATTGTTATTATTTTTATCATCATCATCATCATCATCATCATCATCATCATCATCATCATCGTCATCATCATCCGTGATGCTTTTGCTCTGGCAGATGTTACCAACACTATACCAAAGAGCAAGCCATATCCTTAGAGCCATTCCTTCTCCTTCAACTTTCTAACACCCATTCCTAACAACTTTCCTTCAACTTTCTAACATCCATTCCTAACAAGGCTGTTTTCTGCAACAGTTCCATCCTGATAGTAATTCCTTTCTTCTCAAGCGAAGCATTCAAATCTTACACTAACTGCTCCCAGTGTGCCAACCACAATTGGTACCACTTCTAAGTACCTGATTTTTTAATAGGTTCCTGATTTTCCTCTTCAGCTCTTGATATTTTTCAGCTTTCTAAGGCAGCAAGCTGAAAGAGTTGTTAGTTCACTCGGCAAAATGCTTTGCAGCGTTTCATCCATCTTTATGCTCTGAGTTCAAATTTTGACAAAGTCAACTTTGTCTTTAATTCTTTCATGATCGATAAAATAAGCACCAATTGAGAACTGGGGTTGTTGTAATTGACTTCCCCCAACCACCCCCATTCTCTGAAATTCTTGGCTTTGTGTAAGAATTTGAAATCAGTATTTCTTGCTTTCTCACTTTACTTTCCATTCACTGTGATTCCACAGTGAAGCAATATCCACAATAATTGCTTTGTTCTTTTTTGCAACAACAATTTCACGTTTTCTAGCCACAATAAGATGATCCCGTTGGATGGTCATGTCCCACAAGATCTTATATTGTTCATTTTTCAGCAACCCTTTTCAGCTGGTACTCATACCATTTCTCACTTCTGCTCATGTCATACATCTGACAAAGCTTTCAGGGAACCAATCTGGCAATGTTGTCGTGTCTGCTCTTGTATATTTTTTTGTGCACACATATTACATTCTCTAACAATGTGGTTTATTACTTCACCTTTCTCACCACACAACCTACAAAGAAATGAAATCACTGACTTGTCAATATTGAACTCAATATAGTTCGTTTTTTAGTGCCTGTTATTGGGCTGCATAGACAAGGACTTTAGTTTCAAATTTCAAGTTGCTTTTCCTAATCCATTCCCAGTTCTTACAAGGGTCAAGTGAAAAGTGCATAGGCTGACCAAGATACTCTAATAGAATGTGACCAAATAAGATTTATTTTTCAATATAGTCCCCCTTGTGGTCCATGCACTTCTTCCATTAGTGTTGCAGTATTTGAATCCCATTAGTGAACAATCTTTCATCCTGTTGGTCAAAAAAGTCATCAACAGCAGATACATCATCATCATCATCATCACTGCAATACTGGTTCCCAGCCAAGTATCTTTTCATGTTTGGGAACAAATGATATTCAGATGGACCCAAATCAGGAGAATAGGGCGGTTGATCAACAAGTTCAGAACCACAGTCATGCACAACAGTCACTGTAACCAACAACGTGTACTGAAGCATTGTTTTCCTGGGCGTTTGGACTTGATATCCTTTCGTAACTGTCTCAGCAAGTTGGCAATAGTACTCGCCATTGATGGAGTGGCCCTTTTCGAAGTATTCAATACTTTCTGCATCTTCAAAAATTGAGGCCATCACTTTCCCTGCAGATGAAACGACCTTATTGTTATTATTATTATTATTATTATTATTATTATTATTATTATTATTATTATTGTTATTATTATCATTGAGTGAGAGAGCAGTGCATGCCATCAAAGTGACACTGAGATAAAATATACAAAGCCCAGTATACCCATCATGACTACCCATCTGATAAGGGTACACTACGTACATGCATCACAACCATATGTGTGCAACATAATGATCTCATATCAAGATAAACAGTACATAGCCTTACAGGTGGGGCCCAGTTAGAATTTTCTTTAGGTCGAGTAGCCCATCCCACTCAAAAGGTCCCTGAATAAGGGTTGCTTAAGGATGTTCAACAAAACACCCATGTTTTCAAAGGTGAATTATCCAAACCCTCCAAAATTCTTTTCAACACATGGCTATGATGCTCCCCACTACTTCTGCTCATGATCAGAGATGCACATATCATCAGCCACTAAGGAACATATTCAACTGGCTATGGTCAAACAACTGACAAAACAAATCTGTGGTATTGAGCAGGACATTTGCTGTAGCCCATCTTTTATACCAATATTATTACTGTTGTTGTTGTTGTTGTTGTTGTTGCTGTTGTTGTTATTACTATTATCGTTATTATTTGTTATATCGATAAATTATTTAACAAATAGGCTCAGGAGTGGCTGTGTGGTAAGTAGCTTTCTTACCAACTACATGGTCCCGGGTTCAGTCCCACTGCGTGGCACCTTGGGCAAGTGTCTTCTACTATAGCCTCGGGCCGACCAAAGCCTTGTGAGTGGATTTGGTAGACGGAAACTGAAAGAAGCCCGTCGTATATGTATGTATATATATATATGTATGTGTGTGTATATGTTTGTGTGTCTGTTTGTCCCCCACCCCCACCCCAGCATCACTTGACAACCGATGCTGGTGTGTTTGCGTCCCCGTAACTTAGCAGTTCGGCAAAAGAGACCGATAGAATGAGTACTAGGCTTACAAAGATTAAGCTCTGGGATCGATTTGCTCGACCATAAAGGCGGTGCTCCAGCATGGCTGCAGTCAAATGACTGAAACAAGTAAAAGAGTAAATAAAAAAGAAAAAGGAAGAAAATGAATTTAAGAAATATTAATCAAGTTTCTAATTAATATTTCTGATGTGATAAAGAATTAGATGATTTATTGACTTCAGTTTTTAATTAGACAAATGCTGAGATGAGCAAATTTGCATATTTTTCTTAATGTTAGATTTTAGTAGATGCTCTTTTATTGTTTTTTTTTTTTACTGTCTCCAGTCACTGAAAATCTATGGCCATACTGGGGCACCACAATAAAATATTTTAGTCAATCATATTGCTTTGACATTTTGGTACAAGGTTGATGATTTTGAGGGAGGAGCTAAGTCGATTATATTGACCCTGGTGCTTGACTGATATTTATTTTATCAACCCCAGAAGTATGAAAGGCAAAGTCAATTTTGGTAGAATTTGAACTCAGAACTTAAGGACAGACAAAATGCTGCTAAGCACAGTATTTTGTCTGATGTGATGTACTAACAGTTCTGTCAGCTCACCATCTTTTTGTAAGTCAGTTATACTAACCTCTGAATATATTTTAATCTGGTATTATTTTATTGATCACTATTAATTGGTTACCATTTTACTCTGATATGAACGCACACACAGCCCTACTTCATCAATGATAAAAACAGACCTGAAACCAAATGCATGCCAAACATGACCATCCTGTGTTTTAGGTTTTGTCTTCTTTATATATACATGTGGCTGTGTGGTAAGGAGTTTGCTTCCCAACCACATGGTTTTGAGTTCAGTCTCACTGCATGACATCTTGAGCAAGCATCTTCTACTATAGCCTCGGGCCAACCAAAGTCTTGTGAGTAGATATAGTAGACGGAAACTGAAAGAAGCCCGTCATATATATATGTTTATACGTATATATTTGAGTGTGTGTGTATCTGTGTTTGTCCCCCTGCTATTGCTTGACAACTAATGCTGGTGTGTTTGTCACTGTAACTTAGCAGTTTGACAAAAGAGACCGATACAATAAGTAATAGGCTTACTAAAAATAAGGCCTAGGGTTGATTTCTTTGTCTAAAACCCTTTAAGGAGGTGCTCCAGCTTGGCCACAGTCAAATGACTGAAACAAATAAAAGAATAAAAGAATATATATTTATATCTGACTACATGGTTTAATGCGTCCTTCCTGTTTAAAGACAACATGGATGAGATTTAAAGGAGATTTGTCTGCTACTTGTAGCTGGTTGAATGACCTCCTAGCAACTGCCAGTCAGTTAAACTGACCCCAGTAGGTGATTGGTAGTTGTTTTGTTGATCACAGAAAGAGGAAGGGTGAAGTTGATCCCTGTAGGACTTGAATTCAGAGAATTGAATGAATAACATTTTTAGATTACTGAAATATATTCAACAGAGTGAATCAGAAATGCTGAAATAAATTTAAATATTAGAAAGCCTTTAGCTGTGACAGTGAACTGTGAGAATGCAAATGCAGTTCTTTTAAGCCTTTGATATGTGATAACAGGAGAGTCTCCTGAGAAACAATTTCAATATTTCTTGACTGCATTATAAAGACACACTCAATTGCCTTCTTTAATGGATAGTGTAGAAGAGTCGTCTAATATAAAAAAAAAATAGTCAGGCACTAAGCTATCCAAGGTAGATAGCTTAATTTACATATTTGTGCTTCAGACATCTAATTATAAAGATATATTTTATGCACAACACAGTGTGAATCAGGA
The DNA here is from genome assembly GCF_046866305.1 of Octopus bimaculoides. Classification (NCBI taxonomy): domain Eukaryota; kingdom Metazoa; phylum Mollusca; class Cephalopoda; order Octopoda; family Octopodidae; genus Octopus; species Octopus bimaculoides. The sequence goes on from NC_142935.1 coordinate 85,517,578, forward strand.
ATGCTTAAATAAATTTAAATCATTTCCAATCTACTTCCCAGCCACAGCATAGAGAGTTCAGCTGAGTGTATAAAGTAGTCAGAAATTAAGGTATTACTATTGTAGATAACTTAATTTGATTATTTGTGTTTTAAATGCCTCATCATTGAGTAAACAAAGTATATTTTATGTCCAACATAATGTAAATCAGAAATACTGAATGAAATGTAAATAATAACCTATCTCCTTCCCCATTTTAATAGCATAAAATATTCATCTAATATATGAAGTGGACAGAACTGAGATATTACCATGGTGAATAACTTAATTTGTATATTTGTGCTTTAGACAGCGCATTATTCATTTAACAAATCATAGAAATGTATTTATATTCTTATAATTCTTTATAACAGCTAAGGTTTGTAATATCTAGATTTATTTAAATATATCAGATTCAATACTGTGTTGTCAAAAAACCATATATTGTTTATAGTGCTACAACTATCTTGAAGAATAGTATTATTAAGGTACAATAGATTAACGAATATTCTCAAGGTAAAGAAACAAATTACAAAATATCATTTGTTTGGTGTGATAAAGATATTCTAGTCGTCGTCGTCGTTTAAAGTCCGCTTTCCATGCTAGCATGGGTTGGACGATTTAACTGAGGACTGGTGAAACCAGGTGGCTACACCAGGCTCCAATCTGATTTGGCAGAGTTTCTACAGCTGGATGCCCTTCCTAACGCCAACCACTCAGAGAGTGTAGTGGGTGCTTTTACGTGTCACCCGCACGAAGGCCAGTCAGGCGGTACTGGCAACGGCCACGCTCAAAATGGTGCATTTCATGTGCCACCCGCACAAAAAAAAACAAAAAAACATGAGCCAGTCCAGGGGAACCAGCAACGATCTCGCTCGAAAATCCTACAACGGCCCCGCACAAGAGCCAGTCCAGGGGCATTGGCAACGGTCTCGTTCGAAAAATTTCTTGTGTCACCCGCACAAGAGCCAGTCCAGGGGCACTGGCAACGATCTCACTCGAAAGATTTCATGTGTTGCTTGCACATGAGCCAGTCCAGGGGAACCAGCAACGATCTCGCTTGAAAATCCTACAACGGCCCCGCACAAGAGCCAGTCCAGTGGCACTGGCAACGGTCTCGCTCGAAAAATGTCTTGTGACACCCGCACAAGAGCCAGTCCAGGGGTACTGGCAACGGTCTCGCTCGAAAAATTTCTTGTATCACCCGCACAAGAGCCAGTCCAGGGGCACTGGCACCGGTCTCGCTCGAAAAATATTTCATGTGTCGCCTGCACATAAGCCAGTCCAGGGGAACCAGCAACGATCTCGCTCGAAAATCCTACATCGGCCCCGCACAAGAGCCATTCCAGGGGCACTGGCAACGGTCTCGCTCGAAAAATTTCTTGTGTCACCCGCACAAGAGCCAGTCCAGGGGCACTGTCAACAATCTCACTCGAAAGATTTCATGTGTCGCCCGCACATGAGCCAGTCTAGGGGCACCGGCAACGATCTCGCTCGAAAATCCTACAACGGCCCCGCACAAGAGCCATTCCAGGGGCACTGGCAACGGTCTCGCTCAAAACATTTCTTGTGTCACCCGCACAAGAGCCAGTCCAGGGGCACTGGCAACGATCTCACTCGAAAGATTTCATGTGTCACCTGGACATGAGCCAGTCCAGGGGAACCAGCAACGATCTCGCTCGAAAATCCTACAACGGCCCCGCACATGAGCCAGTCCAGGGGCACTGGCAACGATCTCGCTCGAAAGATTTCTTGTGTCACCCGCACAAGAACCAGTCCAGGGGCACTGGCAACGATCTCACTCGAAAGATTTCATGTGTCGCCTGCACATGAGCCAGTCCAGGGGAACCAGCAACGATCTCGCTCGAAAATCCTACAACGGCCCCGCACATGAGCCAGTCCAGGGGCACTGGCACCGGTCTCGTTCGAAAAATTTCTTGTGTCACCCGCACAAGAGCCAGTCCAGGGGCACTGGCAACGATCTCACTCGAAAGATTTCATGTGTCACCTGCACATGAGCCAGTCCAGGGGAACCAGCAACGATCTCGCTCGAAAATCCTACAACGGCCCCGCACATGAGCCAGTCCAGGGGCACTGGCACCGGTCTCGCTCGAAAACTTTCTTGTGTCACCCGCACAAGAGCCAGTCCAGGGGCACTGGCAACGATCTCGCTCGAAAGATTTCATGTGTCGCCCGCACATGAGCCAGTCCAGGGGAACCAGCAACGATCTCGCTCGAAAATCCTACAACGGCCCCGCACAAGTGCCAGTCCAGGGGCATTGGCAATGATCTCGATTCGAAAAATTTTTCATGTGTCACCCGCACAAGAGCCAGTCCAGGGGGCGCTGGCAACGGCCACGCCCAAAATGGCGCATTTCATTTCATGTGTCACCCGCACATGGACCAGTCCAGAGGGGGGGGCACCGGCAACGATCCCACTCGAAGGTCCATATACATGCTGCGGGCACAGGTGCCATCACGATTTCGATTTCGCTTGCCCCAATAAGTCTTCACTAACTGAGTTTTGTGTCCAATGAAGGAGACGGCGTTGGCATGGGTGCCAGTCGTCGAATTTAAACTCGATTTCGATTTCACTTGCCTCAACAGGTCTTCGCAAGTGGAGTTTAGTGTCCAATGAAGGAAGGTACGCGTAAGTGGATTGGCTGAGGCCATAGATTTAGGTCTCACTTGGCTTGCCGGGTCTTCTCACGCACAGCACATTTCCAAAGGTCTCGGTCAGAAGTCATCGCCTCGGTGAGGCCCAATGTACGAAGGTCGTGCCTCACCACTTCATCCCAGGTCTTCCTGGGCCTACCTCTTCCACAGGTTCCCTCAACTGCTAGGGTGTGGCACTTTTTCACACAGCTATCCTCATCCATTCTCGCTACATGACCATACCAGCGCAATCGTCTCTCTTGCACACCATAACTGATGCTTCGTAAGTTCAACTTTTCTCTCAAGGTACTGATACTCTGTCTAGTATGCACACTGACATTACACATCTATCGGAGTATACTGGCTTCATTCCTTGCGAGCCTACGCATGTTCTCAGCAGTCACGGCCCATGTTTCACTGCCATGAAGCATGGCTGTTCGTACACATGCGTCATACAATCTGCTTTTTACTCTGAGAGAGAGACCCTTTGTCGCCAGCAGAGGTAAGAGCTCTCTGAACTTTGCCCAGGCTATTCTAATTCTAGCAGCTATGCTTTCAGCGCACCCACCTCCACTGCTAATTTGGTCCCCAAGATAGCGGAAGCTATCAACCACTTCTAGTTTTTCTCCCTTGAATGTGGCAGAAGTTGTTTTCTGCACATTCACAGTATTTATAGCTCCAGAACATCTGCTGCATACAAACTTCCTAGTTAACCTTCCTTTGATATTGCTGCACCTCTTATGTGTCCATAGCTTGCACTTGGTGCATCTTATAGAGTTACTACCCACTCCTTTTCTACAGATCGAGCAGGGCCATCTACCCGAAGGGGTTTGTGTTTTGTCTGCCTTCCTACTTATGAGGACTTTGGTTTTAGCTAGGTTGACTCTAAGGCCCTTCGATTCTAGTCCTTGCTTCCATACCTGAAACTTCTCCTCTAATTGTGGTAGTGACTCAACAATTAGTGCAAGGTCATCAGCGTAGAGGAGCTCCTAGGGGCATCCTGACTTGAATTCCTCTGTTATAGCCTGGAGGACTATGATAAATAGGAGGGGGCTGAGGACAGAACCTTGGTGGACCCCTACCTCCACCCGGAATTCTTCACTGTACTCTTTGCTAACTCTCACCTTACTGACAGCGTTTCTGTACATGGCTCGCACAGCTCTCACTAACTATTCTTCTATCCCTAGTTTCCTCATTGACCACCAGATGAGAGATCGGGGGACCCTGTCAAAGGCTTTCTCCATATCAACGAAAGCCAGGAACAGAGGTTTATCCTTGGCTAGGTATTTCTCCTGAAGCTGTCTTACCAGAAATATAGCATCAGTGGTGCTTTTCCCAGGCACGAACCCAAACTGCATCTCATCTAAACTGACTCGTTCCCTAACCAGTTGAGCTATGACTCTCTCCGTGACTTTCATTACCTGATCTAAAAGCTTGATACCTCTGTAATTATTTGTATCTAAAGCGTCACCTTTACCTTTGTAGCAGTTGACTATGGTGCTGCTACACCAGTCATTGGGTATGACTCCTTCGTGTATCACCTGGTTCGTAATACGGGTGACTAGGCTATAGTCGACACTGCCAGATATTTTGAGCATCTCTGCAGTGATTCCTGATGGGCCGGGAGCTTTCCGTCTTCATACTCTTAATTGCTTTATCTACCATGGTACTGTCAACTCGGATAGCTGGTTCCGCTGTTGGGTCGACATACGGCAGATTCTCTTTCTCCTATTCATTCTCTTTATTAAGCAATCTATCGTAGTGGCATCTCCAGACCTCTTTCTTTGCAGCCTCATTTAGAGCAAGCGTACCATCATCCATGCGAACACATTTCTCTCCTACTACATCACTATTCTCTCTCCTACACTGTCTTGCAACACGAAATCCCTCAAGTCCTTGGTCCTCACGGCTCAGAACATTGGCAAATCTTTTCTTATCTGCCTCCCCTCTGGCTAAATAAACCTGTCGCCTAGCTTCCCTTCTGGCAGTTTGATAGAATTCCCTGCTACCACCGTTCTTCCAGTCCTTCCAAGCCTGTTTCTTTTGTCTAATAGCCCTGTCTACCTCTTTGTTCCACCACCACGTTATTTTGGGTCGAGAAGGGACCTTGCACCAACCACAGATCTCGTCGGTGGCCCTCAGCAGGTTGTCCCGTAGAAACGTCCAGTTGTCCTCTACATTGTGTGAAGCTACATCCTCCTCTATTTCGTCGAAGGCTTCGAGTAATAAGTCTCTAAATCTCTGTCCATTCGCAGGATCTTTGAGCTTCCATACCCTTCTCCTCCAATCTGGTTGTCTTCTGGGCAGCCACTTAGCTCTGATCCTGAAGTCACTAACTACTAGTCTATGTTGTGGGGTACATTCTTCGCCTGGGAATGTTTTGGCATTTCTAAGCAGCCATCTTTCCCTTTTCCTGGCGAGGATGTAATCAATTTGGCTTGTGTGCCTGCCAGAACGGTAGGTGACTAGGTGACTGGCAGGTTTCCTGAAGTTAGTATTGCAGACCATAAGGTCATTTGCATCACAGAACTCCAGCAGTCTGGTTCCCTCCTCATTGCGGGAACCAAAACCATAGCCTCCATGTACGCCATAGAAGCCCCCTGAATGTTGTCCAACATGACCATTGAAGTCACCAGCCACAAAGAGAAGGTCCCTGTCATTCGTCGATGAGGTAGTCTGCAGGAGGGTGTCATAAAATTGGTCTTTCTGTCCGTCGGGTAGCCCGGGCTGAGGGGCATAGGCCGAGATAATGGTTGCTAACCCATGGTGTAGGACTAATCTAATCTTAAGTATCCTATCGCATACTCTAACTACCTCGATAGACTGGAATAGAAAAGCATTCTGTTACCATAATTCCAGCACTGAAGACAGGCGGATTCTAATTTCTAAATTAATTCAAAACTATACTCACAGGTTTTTGACAATGGGAAGGGGTGAAGTTGTCTATGGTCCAAGACTATGGCATTAGTGAGGAGTAAGAATCTTCAATTCTGAGCACCACCATCATCAATTCCCTTGAATGGAGAGAGTGTGTGAGTGGAGTGTAACGTTGTTGTTGTTGTTGTTGTTATCATTATTATTAAGGTGATGAGCTGACTTAATTGCACACTGGGTAAAATGCACAGTGGCATTTTGTCGATCTTTATGTTCTGAGCCAAATTCCACCAAAGGTTGACTTTGTCTTTCATCCTTTTGGGGCTGATAAATTAAGAACTTGTGAAGCATTGGGGTCAATATAATTGACTAACTCCTTCTTCAAAAATTTCAGGCCTAGTGCCTATAGTAGAAAGAATGTTATTATTATAATTATCATTACTACTACTACTACTACTACTACTACTACTACTACTACTACTACTACTACTACTACTAAGTCAGCAAGCTGGCAGAATCATTAGTATGCCAACAAAATGCTTCATGGCATTTCTTCCAGTTTTACATTCTGAATTCAAATTTCACGGAGGTCGACTTTCATCTTTTTAGTGCCAATAAAATAAGTAGCAGCTGAGCATCAGGGTCAATGTAGTTGACTAGCCTCCTCCCACAAAATTTCAGGCCTTGTGCCCATTACTGAGAGAATTATTATTACAACCATTATTATTATTATTACAGTTATGTATAAGAGTGCATATGGTAGGTAAGACAAGAGATTCATAGCAGAATTTCAAGTAGGCTGGCTGAGAATCAACTCTCAAAGTGCCACCAACTGTGTTGAATGTAAGTGCAAGCACACGCATAAAGAAAATCAAGCAGAAGGACGAATTGATAAACAAGTAGATAATTAGGAGAGATAATTATACGTAATTATATGTAGATAGACAGATTGTTATATGTGTATTGTGTGTGCATGAGAGAGGGTGTGTGTTGTGTATGTGTGCTTGTGTGTGTGTATAAGAGTGAGTGTGCGTGTGTAAGAGAGAGAGTGTGTGTATGTCTGTGTGTATATATATAAGTGTGTGTATGTGTGTATAAATGTGTATAAATGTGTATAAATGTGTGTATGTGTGTGTGTGTGCGTGCGCGCGCGTGTGTGTGTGTGTGCTTGTGTGTGTATATAAGAGGGAGTGTGTGTGTGTAAGAGAGAGAGTGTGTGTATGTCTGTGTCTGTATATATATAAATATGTGTATGTGTGTATAAATGTGTGTATGTGTGTGGGCGCGCGCACGTGTGTGTGCTTGTGTGTGTATATAAGAGAGAGTGTGTGTGTGTAAGAGAGAGAGAGTGTGTGTGTGTAAGAGAGAGAGAGAGTGTGTGTGTAAGAGAGAGAGAGTGTGTGTATGTCTGTGTCTGTATATAATGTGTGTATGTGTGTGTGTGTGTGCGCGCGTATGCATGCACCTTAGATCATTAACTTCTTATCAAATCACAGCATGTGTTGAAAGAGTACTTTTTGTTGTACCCTCAGTGAACTCAGGGGTGTGTTAGGGTTCAGTTTTGTCTCCCACTCTTCCTTCTATACATTAATAAGTTACTTGCCATCATATTCAACAATACCCTCACTCATGCAGGTGATACAACCCTTCATTCTTCTCTAACCTTTCCCAACCACACCACACAGTAAACCTGCTCTCATTCCATGAATAAAGACCTCAAAAACATCTTCTCATGGGGTCATGCAACTCTTGTAATTTTAACAGCAAAAAAATTTCCAGCACTACTTATGTCAAAACATCTTCATACTTCACTCCTACTAAACATAAGAGTCACTCAACTAAAGCCCTGGCAGTCACTCCAAATACTAGACCTCACTGTTACCGAGGATCTTTCCTGATGAAAATACATCCTTAAGACAGCCAGAACTACATTACAATAAGTGCTGACACTTTGCAAAACTCAAATGAGGTCTCTGCCCCACCCCAGTGGAGAATTGCTCCCCAGTGAAGAATAATGCTGCTGCTAAGTACACAGACATCCTGATCGGTATAAAGCCACTCATAGACATACTCCAGGCTCTGTTCCATTAGCATGCTGTCTCCTCTCGGTCTTTTCTCTTACTACTATAATGGCCTCTGTTACTCAAATCTGGCAGCTCCTGTATATTTGCCACTCAGACTGTTTCAAAACACTCAACTCTTGTCATCCTTGCTGTCTACTCCCCAGCCCTAATCAGGCCTTACATTAATCCCTACACCCAGTCCTTCTTATGCAGAACCTTAGCCCTCTGAGATCTTGCTCATGTCTTTCCAAAAGGATTCAGCTGGCAACGAAATAAACAGAACATAAACAGAACACTGTTCTTGAGAGCCTGAAAAAGCCATGGGCATGGCCCCTTTCCCCTTAACTAGCAACAGAGTGTAAGAATACCCGTCAGAGTGTAAGGTAATGTCAATGTGAATACCCGTCAGAGTGTAAGGTAATGTCAATGTGAATACCCGTCAGAGTGTAAGTATCTTGAGAGAAAAGCTGAACATTAGAAGCATCAGTTGTGGCGTGCAAGAGAGACGATTGCGCTGGTATGGACATGTGGTGAGAATGGAGGAGGATAGCTGCGTGAAAAAGTGCCACACCCTAACAGCTGAGGGAACCCGTGGAAGGAGTAGGCCCAGGAAGACCTGGGCTGAGGTGGTGAGGCAAGACCTTCGTACATTGGGCCTCACCGAGGCGATGACTACTGACCGAGACCTTTGGAAATGTGCTGTGCGTGAGAAGACCCGGCAAGCCAAGTAAGATCGTTGCCAGTGCCCCTGGACTGGTTCTTGGGCGGGTGGCACATGAGATGCACCATTTTGAGCGTGGCCGTTGCCAGTACCGCCTGACTGGCTCCTGTAGGATTTTCGAGCGAGATCGTTGCCAGTGCCCCTGGACTGGCTTGTGCGGGTGGCACATAAAAGACACCATTTCGAGCGTGGCCGTTTTCGTGCGGGTGACACGTAAAAGCACCCACTACACTCTCTGAGTGGTTGGCGTTAGGAAGGGCATCCAGCTGTAGAAACTCTGCCAAATCAGACTGGAGCCTGGTGTTGCCATCCGGTTTCACCAGTCCTCAGTCAAATCGTCCAACCCATGCTAGCATGGAAGGCGGACGTTAAACGATGATGATGATGATGATGATGATACATATATACATACATACATACATACATACATACATACATAATACATACATACATACATACATACACACACACATACATACATACATACATACATACATACATACATACATACATACATACATACATATAAACAAAGCCTCTCTTGGACTCATGGCCACTACATCACATCACACTTCAAAGGCTATGCATTTGCGATTCAAGAACAGGAGATCGTTACTAAATATCTAATCAACAAAAGAGACAGGGAAGTCCTTGGAGTTCTGAAATGCAACTGTAAATGTAGATTATGTTATATTTCTGTGGTAGACATCACACATGTAATTAGCAGCTGCCCAAAAATGTCATCAAGGTACTGCCTTCCAATGCGACACGATGTTGTCGCAAAAACAATATACAATGCCGTTCAGAAAAAAGACTGTCCTGGAATAAGTATAGAGAATCACCCTGTTATTGAATATGTACACAAATACCTGCACAAGGAATACTGGTGGAGCATTCCCATCAAAATACCTGTCAAGAGTAAACATTGCAGGCTGAATGTTGTTGTTTGAGACAGACAAGAAAAATATGTACCATCATAGAAGTCAGCTGTCCTACTGATGTGAATGTCTATTTGAAAATCAAGGAGAAAGATGACTATGGAAAATTGCTTTGAAACCTCCAGCTTCTGTATCTGGATTACAAATTATATCTATACCAGTAATAACTGGAGCAGTTCATTTTGTAAGTAAATGCCTAACTGTCAGAATTGGAAATCAACCAACTGACTCACACATTACA
>NC_142935.1:85532087-85554587 GCF_046866305.1 Octopus bimaculoides
ATACAAATATCTTTTAAATTCATTTATGGTAACATTATGGGTATACAAATAAAGCTCCTATTTCATTATGCCAGCTACCATCTAATGATATTGACCAGTATATCAATTTTTCAGAGTTGTATCATTGTTATACCGATATAATGAAGGATAAATATGATAATAACAATAATTCTTGGATGGAACATACAAATATTTAATACATTGCTACACACGTTTCCACAAATCACATGGTTTTAACATCAGAGTCCCTATCCTTGGGATGGGTGCAGTATAGTCCGTATTATCCGTTGGTATCCGGTTGATCATCACCATTGATTCATTTCATCAGGTGATACTGCATTATCAGGTGGATCACAGAGGGATGTTTATCCCTCCTTGCCAGTATGAAGGTCAATCATTGCTAGATTGACCTTCATACTGACAAGAAGGGATAAACATCCCTGTGTGATTACCTGATGAAATGAATCAATGATGATCATCAACCAGATGCTAATGGATAATACGGACTATACTGTACCCATCCCAAGGATATGGATTCTGACGCTAAAACCATGTGATTTGTGGAAACGTGTGTAGCAATGTATTAAATATTTATAAATTCCATCCTAGAATTATTGTTATTATATACATATGGATGAGGTCATGGCCAAGTCATTAAGAAGCTCATTTTACAATCATGATGTCCCAGGTTCAATTGTAATATCTTGAGCACAGGTGTTACTATGGTCTTGGGTCAACCCAAACCTTGTAAAAGAAACTCAGTTGGTGGAAACTGAATGAAATCTCAGCAGATCAACTGAACCATCTATTTCAAAAGTCCAGTCATGTTACACTGCATCATATTAATTGGTAAGGCAGTGACCTTCAGTTGTTAATATGCCTGATGACTTCTGCCAACAATGTCAGTTATTAAGCTCGTTTACTTAGGCTTCTATCATCCTTACTGACAAGGAACATTAAGGTAGTGAGCTGGCAGAATTATTACCACACTTGGCAAATTGTATAGCAGCATTTTGTCTGCCTTTGCACTCTGAGCTCAAATGCCACCAAGGTCAACTTTGCCTTTCGTCCTTTCAGGGTTGATAAAGTAAATACCAGTTGAGCACTGGGATTGATGTAATTGATTTAACTCCACTCCCCTGAAATTGCAGGCCTTGTGCCAAAACTTGAGACCAATGACAAGGAAAACTTGTTAAGCCTTTTGTTACCATATTTTAATTTAAATACGCTGGCTTTATTTCAAATAATTTTGAAAATAACAAAGAACTTGGTAAACTAGCCTTCTCATAATTCTGCTGTTATTTCAAGCATAAATTATCATGAAATTTTAATAGAAAGTTATAATTAAGATCGCTTTCACTCCAGTGTTACCATATTTCTACTGAAATACACTGCCTTTCAATTAATTTTGAAAATGACTAAGAATTTAATGAATTAACTGGGTATATATTGAGCTGATGTTTTTAATATAAATTAACATGAAATTTTGTTGGAAGGTTGTAATTTAGATCACTTTAACAGAGTTTCAATTGATCTCTTAGGTAAGTGATGAGACAGAGAGGTGCCAGCTAGTCTGAGAGCAGAATCGATTGTGAATAAATCAAACTGAAAAATCTATGAATTTAAGTTCACATCACTGGCATGCCATGAATATAAAAACATAAGATATTTGTTAAATATGCTTTCCCTGACTGTCTAGCTAGTCCAGTAGTTATGTAAGAAGGTAGCTAGGTCAGCTAAGTAGGTGAATAAGTATACTGAAATAGTGTTATGTGATACTGAAGAGGCTGTTGGACAACTCTTCAGATATTTCCATTGTCATAGAAATCACTGTCAGATATTCCAGTCATTATATTCTGAGTCAATTATCAAGTATTGACTCAATGTCTGGTTGAAATCCAGCAATCATTATTTTCTCTTGATAATAATGATGAGTTAACGAGCAATTAAAAGATTGTAATTAGAATTAATCCATTCACCAAAAGTTCTGTTTATAGAAATTTTCAAGAAACCCTGCTGTTAAGATGTTAGATTCTTAATTATATGCATTGTATATTAATATGTATTATATATTAGCGATATACACTATATATATATTAATATATATATATATTAACTATATTCACTAATCTTTTGTTTCCTTGGTTTATGCATTACTTCCAGGTCAGTTGGTTTCTGCTTTTGCTTAGTTTGGAGTTTTTTCTTTTAGCTATCAATTATTTCCAAATACAAATTAAAGATTTTCTGATGAAGTATGGTGAGGATGTCTATTGTGTTTTGTTTTATTTTTTCAGTTTTGGGTTTGTTCTTTCTACAGCAAATAATTGATTCATATATTAAACATTTAGTATTCCATTCAATGCTGCTGTTTTACTAATATCAGGAAAATTATTGAACCAATTAAAATATTAACCAAAGAATTGAGCCATTAAAGCTATTTCTTTACCATTCTTTGACCAAGTATAAAGGGGCTAAAGGATTTTATAAAATAAATTCTCTAGAATCTTTAAAAAGGAATGAGAACACATTTTTTATATATGACGTGTATTTACAGCATCCACCCTCGCAGCTATTTAAGATCACCAAACTAACACATTTCATAGATGACCTTACTCTGTGTCTGTTATACACGGAGTCCATTTTCTTTGGAATTCTGAGAATTAGGATAGGATCCACCATCACAACAACCACCACCATTACCATCTACAGGTATTTAGGTAAAACTGGCTAGAAATGAGGGAGAAAATTTGAAAAGGGTCCATCAGGTTGATACTATAAGCCAAAATAAAATAATAGGCATAAACACACCAGCTGTCCCTGTCATAAAATGGAAGGCTTCATGGTAAGAGGCTTGCTTACCAACCACATGGTTCTGAGTTCAGTCTCATCACCACATGGCACCTTGGGCAAGTGTCTTCTACAATTGCCTCAGGCCAACAAAAGCCTTGTGAGTGTATTTGATTGATGAAAACTGAAAGAAGCTTGTTGTGAGTGTATGTGTGTGTGTGTGTGTGTGTGTGTGTGTGTGTGTGTGTGCATGTGTGCATGTGTGTGTATCTTTGTGTCTGTGTTTGTTACCCACCACCACTTGACAACCAGTGTTGGTATGTTTATGTCCCCATACTTTAGCAGTTCAGCAAAAGAGGTTGATAGAATAAGTACCAGGCGAAAAAAAAGGAGATAATTGGGTCAATTCATTTGATTATATATTCCTCAAGAGAGTGTCCCAGCATGGCTGCAGTCTAATGACTGAAACAAGTAAAAGTAAAAGGATAAAAGATAAGTCTCTACAGATTTTATAGTCAAGTTGACAAGTAGGAGACATAAGGGTAGATAATGAGCAAAATGGTTGGATAATACCCATAATGTCAGTTGGTTTTTACCTGGGATTTAGCTGGATCAATTGGTGATGGGTGGTTCTAATAGGTCCATCAGGGGGATATGTCTAAGAACTCTGACATGACTCTCACAGGAAAAGGAGACCATAAAGTAGATGGGTAAATGGGTGGATGGCTGGTTGGCCAGATGGCCAGATGGTTGGATGGCCAGATGGTTGGATGGCCAGATGGCCAGATGGATGGAGAGATGGAAGCATGGATGGGTAGATGGATATATGAATGAAAGAATGGATGGATGGGTGGATGGATGGACGGATGGGTGGACGGATGGGTGGATGGATGGATGGATGGATGGATGGATGGGTAGAAGGATGAATGGATGGAGAGGTGAGTCAATGGATATATCATTGGATGGGTGTATGGTTGGAAAAATGGATGGAGAGCCGGGTGCATGAACAGGTGGATGAATGAATGAATGGATAGATGGATGGCTGGGTGGAAGGATGGATGGAATATAAGTGAACTAAAGGAGTTAAATAGTAAAAAGAAAAGCAAGAAAACTAGACACTATATTCTATCTGAACCTATACTCCTAAAGCTGATATCAATAGACTTTACTCAATATGCACACACACACACACACACACACACACACACACACACACATCCATACCCACACATCCACACCAACATGTACATACACACTCACATACACACACATGCAAATACATACAGATACACACACATGCACATGCACATATATATACACATAGGTGCATGCATGCACATGCACATATTCACACATACACATACACAGAGCAACGACAGTTTGTAATAAATGATAAGCTATTACTAAGTAACTACAATGGATTAAGGACAATATTTAGAAGTAAAGTAAATGTAAACTGATTAATGTAATATGCTAACATGACTAAAATAAAAAGCTTTTCTTTGTATGTAATTCAAAGCTAAGGTAAAAATAAACTGAAGGTTAAAGGTTTAGAGAAAGACAAAATGGAAGAAGATGATGAAAAAAAAAATTAGTTAAAATCAAAATTGAACTCAACAAATAATGAAAAACTGATGATGTTTTGTCAATATCTTACAAGACTGGACAGAGATGAAATGATCCAGAATATAGTTTAACAATGACTCAAAAGCTCTGGTCTAAACATAGAAACTGAATATCTAATTTTAGCTGAATAAGATTAATGTTTAGCCATTAAAATAAGATAAAACAAAAGCTCGTTATTGATTGTAGACTATAGAATCAATATAGATATATATAAAAAAAACACTTAAATATAGAATACATCTCCAGTCTTGATTGGGTAGGTCAATGAAAATAAACGGCAATGGGAAATATATGGTAGAAATGTGTTACCAAGTCAATATGTGCCAAAGTCTTAGCTATGATTATTTGATGATAATATCATAGCTATGTCATATTCTGTGCTGATGTCATAGCTATTATATATTTTGTGCTAATGTCATAGCTATGACATACTCTGCTAATGTTATAGCTACAATATACTCACATTTCTATATTATAAGTACATATATATATACATATAGAGGATATGAGTAGATTTTGTCAAACATGACTCAAACTAATAGGTATGCATTCTGAATGCTGAAATAGTGTGCCACCAGTACTTGCACAACTTTGGCTCTACTAGCATTCATTTTCATTTTCCCTTAATATGGAGTTCTGCATGGCAATTCTTTCCCTCTTCTCACCATGCTGTATCACTTAGCCAGTCTTTCTGATCATGGATTTACCTAAAGAAGACCCAATCCAATTGGATTTAATTAGACACTCCCACCTTTCTGGACATAATGAACCACAACAAATACCATTGATGAAGATCATTTTTCCACTGTCTAATCTATATTTCTCCGATGATGGAAAACCCAACTTACAGAGTCTTCACTTGATATGATGCTTCAATAGCTAGGATATCCTAGAAACAGTTGTCAGAGACTATCTTGACCATTTTTTACTATTTTCACCACTCATTATGTAGTTAAATTTTAGATTGAATTAAATGAGTTTAAATGTCCTTGTCCTGCATTGCCTAATTGTTTGCCTTTCATCACTACTTTAACCTATACATATATACATACATGATGGCTGTCAACTCATTAGACAAGCATGACCATTGCTGACAGGTTAACTTATAACTGATTGTTTCTATGAATGCGAAATCAGTTGTGACTTTCAAAACCAGTGACAGACTTACAGAGTTTGCCACAAAAACAGCAAATCTGTGTTATTAGTCTGATGATTAGGCCTCTCAGATGGAGGATCATTATGGGTTTTCAAATGTTCCTTAGTCCAGAGTGGCTCTTGCAGACTTTGCTGCATACATCACATGTAAGTGGATCTGCAATAACAAATTGAGCATAATCTGTTGGTGAGTTGTCTATGTGGCTGATGAGGTGGCATCAAAACAACTGTCAAGTGTGAATATAACAGGCCAGATACTGTTGTCTGGGGCAAACAAGAGATATTATGTATCACCGCATAAGTCAGCTGCCCTGATGATGTGAATGTCTCTTCCAAAATCAAAAAGAAAGAAAATAACTCTGGACAACTGTTTCGAAACCTCCAGCTTTATACCCAGATTATGAATTTATATTTATACCAATAATAATTGGTGCACTTGATTTTGTGAGTAAATATTTAAGTGACAATCTGGATAAGGAAGGATTTTCAGAAAAAGAAATCAACCAACTTGTGCATTACAAATGCAATCTGTAAGTGGAAGAGTGAAAATATGCAAGAATTTTCTCAAGTTTAAAATGTGACATTGTTTTAGTTAACTACATTCCAATGATAGAGCTTTGTGCCGTTGTTAGAAACCAGCTCTTTCCTAAGCGGAAAATTTCAAATAATTAAAAACAGAAGAGAACAGCGCTTTCTTCCGTTATCAGATCTATTAAAAAGTGGTTTAAAGTTAGATTTCTTGGCCTTGATTATATATAAGAAATCTAAGTTTAAACTACTTTTTGATAAATCTGATAATAGATGAAAGTGCTAAAAGGGTAAATAAAATGTAAATAAATAAAAATTATATATATATAATTATCCAACATTCTGACTACCTTATTATTCTAAATACGCAATATCTGTACATCACATCAAAAACCTTCTCTCTCTTTAAATATATATACATACATACATACATATATATATATATATATATATATATATTATCAAGACAAGGAACTAAATTCTCTTGAGGAATGAAAGCATCCTAGTTCTCTGGTTTATACCAGCATTCAGTGAAAACCAAGTATATTAGTTTATCATTGAAACGTATAGGTATTTAAAAAACTTAATGAATGAGAAAATGAAGAAAATTGATAATATTGACTTACAGATGTTGTTTATTTAAAGACATTCAAATTCATACAAAGAAATTCCTGTCTACAGCTGTTTCCATATCCAATGAATTCAATTACAGAAATAATTTATCCATTTTCCTCATTTTCTCATTCATATATATATATATATATATATATATATATATATATATATATGGTGCTATTGTATTGTTATAATACTTACAATTTTTTATATTAAAATTTTCACTGTTCTCAGTTCTGTTTATGGCTTGGGTTATCAGTTGAGTGTATAGACGTTGATAAAACAGATATTTTGAATTTTGTCTTTCGGTGAACCTAACTGATAAAGATTAACCAGATTTATGATAACAAACATATCCTGGAAAGTCTGAAACTTGAGTACTAGGTTATCCATTTTCTCTGGCATTCTTCTAGAGGTAAGATGAAATTCACCACCTGCAATAATCTTTACCTTTATACATTCAGTGAAGCTTTACAATAGCGTCATATGGTTATCGACTGTTATTTTCAGCAAACATTGCTACTTTGTCGTGCCACTATTTCCTATTTATAACTCAACGTTTACGGTGCTTACTGCTGGCAAACAATACTGTTGTATTGTAATAATACTTATAATTTTATGTATATATATATATATATATATATATATATATATATATATATATATATATATATATATCAAAATAAGCAACAGGATATCCAGAGGTAATGCAGTACGATCGTTTCAAGCGACTTCATTTAATTGAACAATGCAACCATTACATCAATTTAAATGCAGAGCAATCCTCAGCTGCATAAATACATAGAATTAAATTAAATTAAAACAGATGGACGCATTAGTATAATTTTACCTAAAACCTCCAAGCTGAAGTGAAGACAACACATTCTTTGTCTATCTTCTTACCTTCTTGAAGGTTTTAGGTAAAATTATACTAATGTGTCCATCTGTTTTAATTTAATTTAATTCTATGTATCTATGTGGCTGATTGATGTAATGGTTGCATTGTTCAATTAAATGGGGTCACTTGAAATGATCGTACTGCATTACCTCTGGATATCATATTGCTTATTTTAATTTTAATCACTTTATTGTATGGATAATACCATACTAAATTCGGGTGCCTCATCTGAATCTAAATTTTTGCTATATATATATATATATATATATATATATATATATATATATATATGTATTCATATATAAAGGAGCACTCTGTTGGTTACAATAACGAGGGTCCCAGTTGATATGATCAACAGAACAACTTGCTCATGAAATTAACGTGCAAGTGGCTCAGAACTCCACAGACACATGTACCCATAGCATAGTTCTTAGGGAGATTCAGCGTGACACAGAGTGTGGCAAGGCTAGCCCTTTGAAATACAGGTACAACTCATTTTTGCCAGCTGAGTGGATTGGAGCAGCATGAAATAAAGTGTCTTTCTCAAGAACACAACACATTGCCAGGAATTGAACACATGACCTTACAATCGTGAGCTGAATGCCGTAACCACTAAGCCACATGCCTTCACATATATATATATACATATCTATATATTGGGTCATCCCATGAA
This sequence comes from Octopus bimaculoides, assembly GCF_046866305.1. Lineage (NCBI taxonomy): Eukaryota > Metazoa > Mollusca > Cephalopoda > Octopoda > Octopodidae > Octopus > Octopus bimaculoides. The sequence continues at coordinate 85,540,370 of NC_142935.1, forward strand.
TAATGCAGTTTTTTACACTTCTTTTATTTTTCAAAATTAAGATAAAGCTAAGTTCTTTTTTAATCTAAAATATACTCTCCTTCATTTTCTACAATGCTCTTCTATCTATCTGGTAGACTTGCAAGGCTCCTCATCCAAAATTCACTTGTCTGTGATGAAAAATACTCATCCAGTACTGTTCTGACGTCGTCTACAGAATTCATATTTTTTCCAATCCAAATGATTTTGAAGACTGCGGAAAAAATAGTAATCAGATGGGGCAATGTCTGGCAAATATGGTGGGTGGGGCATTGTTTCCCAACTAAACTGCTCCAGACTTTGGAATGTCATTCTTGCTGTATGTGGCTGAGCATTATCCTAATGGAATAGCACCTTTCATCTTGAAACCAAAGATGGTCATTTTTCTTCTAGCACTGACTTAAACCACTCAAGCTGCTTGCAGTGGATTTCCTTTGTTATCGTTTTGTTTGGGTTTAAAAGTTCAAAGTGGACTAAACCTTTCATATCCTACCAAACAGATAACACCTTATGTGGGTGAAGACTTTTTCCTTTCTCTACCAGTCTTGCCAGTCTTTCTCCTTTCCCTACCCACTGTCTTCAGCACTTGACATTTTTATAGAGAACCTATTTTACATCATCAGTCACTATTCGGTTCAAAAAAGGTTCATTCATGAGATGTGATAGTAAAAAAGAGCACACATTCACTCATTGCATGCGATTAGACTCAGAAAGTTTGTAAGAAATCCACTGACCCAATTTGCTGACTTTTCCAATGGCACATAGGTGTCAATGAATGGTTGAATAACCAAATCCAAGCTTCCCTGCTAGTTTTTCAATAGTTACAATGGGATTTTGTTCCACCAGGTTTGCAGGACATCCTCATCAAGCTCTACAGATCTTCCAGAATGAAGCTCATCTTCTAGGCTGTAGTTTCCAGCTCAGAATTTCTGGAACCACTGTTGACTTTGGCTTATGCTTATTGTCCGATCCCCATATACAGCATTAATACTCCTTGCACTTTCTATTGTGTTGTTGCCTTTATTGAACTCATAAAGCAAAATATGCCGCATATGCTCCTTTGAAATTTCCATTATAGCTTTGAAAAAATAGCTGTTAAAATTGAACAGCTCTCTTCAAAACTTGCACTAAGAATAAGTACAAGGTAAAATTACTTCCTGCTTTTATAGCAAGTTGATGCAGGGGGTTTATCTCATCCCCCTCTGACTTTTAATCCATGCAATTGAATAAACAACATTATTCATGGGATGACCCAATATATGTATATATATATATATATATATATATATATATATATATATATATATATATATATATATATATATATATATATATATATAGATATAGATAGATAGATAGATAGATAGATAGATAGATAGATACATACATACATACATATATATATATATATACATACATAAATACAAACACACATATATATACATACATACATGTGTGTGTGTGTGTGTGTGTGTGTGTGTGTGTGTGTGTGTGTGTGCATGTATAAGTGCATGTGTAAGTGACATACGTGTATGATTAAGATAAATAGATGTCTATGTATTAAAAAAATGTTAATGACAAACAGAATCAACCTGTAGAAGGGTGCTGCAGGGAGACTGCTTGTCCTTGATCTTGATCTGTTTATCATGTTGTACCAGACAGACTGATATAGCTGCTGTGTAGGAATTTCTAATATGAACACAGGACTGCAAGTAAGGAGGAAAGGTAAAGTCAACTCTGACCACTCCCAGTCCTTGTGTGGCATTTTAATTTATCAACCCCAGAGTGATAAAAAGAGAAAGTAATCTCAGAGGGATTTGAACTCACAACATAAAGAGCTATAGCTAAACACCACACAGTAGTTTGTCCGCCAGTAAATATTGATTTTTTTTTCTTTAACATAACAAAGGCAGAGTTAAGTCCTAGTTTTTCACAAATAGTTCTTTTATCATTTGCAAAAGGATGAAAGAAAAGTCAATCTAAGCAGGATTAGATCTTGGAACATAAAGGTATGTAGTAACTAAGCACCACAGCAAATTTTCTTTGATTCTCTACCAGTTCTGCTAATTGTTATATCATGACTATGAATATAAAGAAAATAAGACAAAAAAAACAGAGAGATATTATTTAGCTATGATGATTACAGTGAAAACATTCAAACCAATGGCTCTAGTAATTTTACCAGTTTTTCTAGTTAAAAGTCAATGTTTCCTGTCAAATAGTTTATTGTTTCTTCTCATTGAGGTCAGCTTTTCTTAGACATTATACTCAGTTTCTAACAAACAACATTAGTCGGGCATATACTTATTGCTGTTGTCATTGTTGTTGTTATTTTTGTTATATTTCTCTGATAGCATATATAGTGTTTTTGCTTGGGGATGGGTATGCATGTATGCATGTCTGTATATGGATGTTTTGTGTATAAATGTGTGTGTGTGTGTACATGTGTGTGTGTGTGTGTGTGTGTGTGTGTGTGTGTGTGTGTGTGTGTGTGTGCATGTGACTATGAATAATGTCATAATAATTGCAAAACTGTAAGATATTTCAGATTAATGAAGATGGATGTGTTCTGGATAGAGATTGTTTTTAACCATGGTAACATCAACTTCTTTGTGTACATACAATATTTGAAATTATCAGGGAGATGAGTTGGTAAACACAATCAACTGTCAGGTTAAAGACAATTTTATTCCTGTATGTTCCATGTACAAAACCTGCTCAGATAGATTTAACCAATCATCCTTCTTTTTAATATGAATTTTTGCTTTGTGCAAAAATCAATAAGAAAAGTCATTCTTTTCATGAATCACTAGAACCAGCATTTAGCCAGTATTAAACATTGATTACTAAAATATTAATTCGATGTTAAAAGATATTTATTAGCTTCAGGGGCAGTATTAACACTGAGAGGTAATATTTAATGTAGATGTTCTGTTAGAACAAACTATACTGTGGTAGTTACCATGAGAGAAACTATCATATTGGCTTTTAGGGGTCTCAGCACTGGAGGTGGTGAGGATTTATCTCCCTACTAGCGATAGAAACAAGTATGCATTTTGCACCAAAAGCCAATATGAGAGTTTATCTCATGGTATCTACCACAGTATAGTTTGTTCTAAAAGAACATGAACGTTTAAGCAGGGATAATTATTACCTCTCAGTGTTAATACTGCCTCTGTTGCTAACAAATATTTTTTTAACAAGCTCACTGACAACACTAGTGTCTGGGGAGATGAATCGCTGCTACCTCTAGCAATCAAGCAGCCATCATTGACAAAACCAAAGAAGAGCGAAATCACATGATCTGATGGTCACAGTGCAGAAGTTGGTGAGGATTTATCTCCCTGCTAGTGATATAAACAAGAGTGCTTTTTGCACCAAAAGCCAATATGAAAGTTTCTCTCGTGGTAACCACTGCAGTGTAGTTTGTTCTAGCAGAACATCCTTATTTAAGTTGGGATGAATATTAATTAAATGAGGAATAAAGTTGTCCCTTAACAGGCTGTTAATCCATTGCGGGTAAACTGACCAGACAAGACTATGAATTATTTTTCTCAGTTAATGAACAATAATAAATAAAAACCAGTTGTCCAGAAATAAATTGGCCTTGATATATGATCTACGTTTATGCATAGGTACAATCTACATTTACTACATAGGTACAATAGTTTTGAGGTTAAGGTGGAGGATTACTTCCCATCATAATTTCATGTCTTACTACAACAATGACCAATGTACATGATACTATTTGTTCCAGTCTGCTTGATTAAAATAAAATAACTTCCTCACTTATTTCATGGTTGAGTGGTTAGCTATAAGAAAAGCACTAACTGGAACAAGTCAACAATCCAATGTAAACATGAAAATAATACAAATGTGAAAGAGTGAATAAGGGAAATAGAAGAGAGAGAGAGTGTGAGAGAGACGGAGAGAGGGGAAGGGGGGATTGGGGGAGAGAGAGGTTTTTCTCTATTACTTGTATTATAGTAGAGTTTCCCACAATTCATAGTGCTTCTAAAGTCCTCTTTCAAGAAATATTTATTAAAGACACCTTTTATATAGTACACCCATTATTGACAACATATATAATTATATGTATGTATGTATGTACGTATGTATGTATGTATTAAACAAAAACGAGCTGTTAGAAATAACTCAGAACATATATTTGAACAACATAGACATATGTCGTTATATCAAGTCCCATACAACATAAATTCCTGATTTGTCACAGTCAATTGTACTACTAGAAGATGTGTCACATTAACCAGATAGCAATTAGGACCAGAAGTGGGGAATAATCAAACAATTCAAAAATTCTCCAACACTGACATGCCATTAAGGAATAGGAAAGATTCATAAGAGGATAGTCATGGACAAGTGTTCCTGCATCAATTAGATATCATCAGCATGACAATAATCCTAATCTATCTCCAGTAGCCAAGGGAATTAAACATGCAAAAAAGAGTAGGAAGCATTTATGACCCAGGTAATTTGCATAATTTAACAAAAATGAACCAGGAGAAATAATTCAGACTGGCCAGTGGGATATATTGATATCCATTGAAGCAGAAACAAATGTCCTTGACTATCTTCTAATCTCCAGAAAATAAATATGTCCATCTCCGTAATGGCATGTCAGCTTTGGAGAATACCTGATTCTTGAGATTACCCCCTTTGGTAATTAGGATACATCTTCTGGAAGTGCAGATAATTTTTGATAAATCAAGAATTTATGTTCTGTAGCATTTGACATCTAAAATTTATCTATGTGGTTCAGAAACATGACATTGACCACTCTGAGTTGTGTGTGTGTGTGTGTGTGTGTGTGTGTGTGTGTGTGTGTGTGTGTGTGTGTGTGTGTGTGTGTGTGTGTGTGCATGTGTGTGTGCGTGTGTGTATGTGTGTGTATATGTGTGTGTGTACACATGCGTGCATGTGTGTATGCATGTGTGTGCATGCATGTGTGTGTGTGTATGCGTGTGTGTGTGTGCATGTCTGTGTGTGTGCATGCATGTGTGTGCGTGTGTTCACATGTGTGTGTACATGTGTACATATTTGATATGCCTATATTAATCTATCTGTCTCTCTGTCCGTTTATCTATATAGACAGGCAGACATATATATATAGATAGATAGATAGACAGATAGACAGACAGGCGGGCAGATAGATATTTTCGTTTAAATTATACAAATTGCATGGGCCATGAATAAGTTCTATTTGTTTTTGTCTTTGTCTAAGTTCTTTTGTTCCTAGAGGAAAGGTTGGATGACTGCTGTACTAATGAAGCATAGTAGTTGAGGTAAATAGATGTGCATGCATGTGTGTATAAACACATGCATACAGATATATATATATATATATATATATATATATATATACATTTGAAATGCAGAGACGCCTATAATAGGACATCTACTCGCTAGAAATAGCAGCAAAAATACTACATACCACAAAAGTTAGGGATAATTTCGAAAGGAAATGAAAAATAAAAACTTTTACCAATCTATATTCTGTACCATGGTTTCAAGTCAATTTTAGTAAGATAAAGATTATATCTTACAAGGTTGGACTATCGTCAGCAGAAATGACCAGACAACATATGAAGCACGAATCAGTACGCAGCATGGTTCGTGTTCTTATGTCTAATTTTTCAAAATATACCGCGTATTTACGGTTTACCTAATCGGCAGCAAATACAAAAATGCAAAATGCCGAAATTCCTTCAGAAAATCATCCAAAAAGAATTTTATCATTATTAATAAATTATAGGGTAGCAAAGAAAATTTTAGAAATTTTATTTACCACCAGTGGTCTAGCGAGATAATAATTTATTAATATATATATATATATATATATACCAGAGTAAGCACATAAATATGAAACAAGGTGGGGAATATAGTACTCAAATACCAGAGGTAGAGTAATATGCTTTGTTATTAATGCTGCAAAAACATCACAAAAATATCACAAAAAACTGCTACTCAGAGTTTCACATTCCCATTTGTTGGACAGTTGTGATTAAGAATCTTAATCACAACTGTCTGACAAACAGCTACATGAAACTCTGAGTAGCAGTCTTTTGTGATATTTTTGTGATGTTTTTGCTGCTTTAACAGATATACATATCTGGTGGCACACAATAAGCACCATTCATGCATGTGTCATTGCCAGTGCCACCTGACTAGTTCCCCATGCCGGTGGCATGTAAAAAGCACCATCCAAATGTGGCCGATGCCAGTGCCACCTGACTGGCTCCCGTGCCAGTGGCACACAAAAAGCACCCACTACACTCTCGGAGTGGCTGGCATTAGGAAGGGCTTCCAGCTGTAGAAACATTGCCAGATCAGATTTGAGCTTGGTGCGGCCTCTTGGCTTGCCAGTCCCCAGTGAAACCATCCAACCCATGACAACGGACATTAAGCAATGATGATGATGATGATGATGATATATATATATATATATATATATATATATATATATATATATATATATATATATGAATGTATGTATTCATGTTGGTAATATATATCCAATTGGAAAGTGCCTATGTTCTACAACAGGGACCTTACTAACTATTTGAACTTATTCATTATTCTCATAATCTTATCCCATCCAGGTTTTATATGAAATTAGGATCCGTCAAATTCTCTATCCCTATGGAAATATCTGTTGATAGTTAATACTTCTGGTGTATTAATGCCAATATCCTAAATGTTTTTAACCTTCAACTGAAAATGGTAACTAGCAATGCCAATACTAATTCTGCAAATATGTTATTGATATTTGCTATGAAGAGTCATGTCTGATTACTATATTTCCTCAAACTCAATATTATATTTCTATGATTGCATCATATAGATCAGTATTTTTCAGCCAGTTTGATTCATATTTTACTCCAGTGGACCCTCAAAATCATTCAATGTTTTAAAAATGCCTATTGCATTTTTTATAATTAAATATTAAAAAGAATTGTATTAAAAAAATTGTTAAAATATTTTAAGTATTTGCAAATAAATTTTAATGACAAAATTTTATATGGACCCTGATTGAGAACTACTGATATTGATGCAGACCAAAGACAAGTCACATACCCAACACCCACCCCAAGGAGTGAGATGTTTGTACTAAACCTTGTTGAACTAAGGGCTATGAGGGTACAGTATGTGATACAGTACATTGGTTTATGTAGGTGCAAGGCCTCAGATTTACAGATGAGGGAAGGTGATAATGTAGTGATGGTCATATCTTTTATTAAAGCATTATCACATGTGTAATCATCTGGTGGTCAAGTTTGCAATCACGCTAATTTTTCATGATCCCATATATCATTCATGTTGGTCAGTGAGAAGATATTTCGTATTCATACAAAGTTGGTCAATGAATCAATTGCAGTATTTTTGCTTGGCAGCTGACATGTATATGTCTATATCAAGGGAATATATCACTAATGGGAATATATCACTAATGGGAATATATCACTAATGGGAATATATCACTAATGGGAATATATCACTAATGGGAATATATCACTAATGGGAATATATCACTAATGGGAATATATCACTAATGGGAATATATCACTAATGGGAATATATCACTAATGGGAATATATCACTAATGGGAATATATCACTAATGGGAATATATCACTAATGGGAATATATCACTAATGGGAATATATCACTAATGGGAATATATCACTAATGGGAATATATCACTAATGGGAATATATCACTAATGGGAATATATCACTAATGGGAATATATCACTAATGGGAATATATCACTAATGGGAATATATCACTAATGGGAATATATCACTAATGGGAATATATCACTAATGGGAATATATCACTAATGGGAATATATCACTAATGGGAATATATCACTAATGGGAATATATCACTAATGGGAATATATTACTAATGACTCTTTACTTTGCTTTGCTCTCCAGTAATGTCCTGCAAAACACCTGTTTTTTTCTCTCTCTCTCTCTCCCCCTCTCTCTCTCTAATGACATCTGTGATTGTTAGAAGATTGTCATTACATACATACATGCATCAGAATATACAAGGAGCTTTCATCAACTGACAAAGTAATAGGTATGTCTTATTTGTGCTGTATTTGGTTTACCACAAAACTCTAACTTGAACTGCAACTGAAAGTCTGATGTTGAGACTGCCTATCAGAGGCAGCTAGAAGTGGTTTTTCTTTAAGCAGGTAGATAAAAATAAGAGTAAGTATGAAAGAGCAAATCATTTGGCATCACTCAAGAAAGACATTTAATTTAGATCAAGAATATTGAATGAGTGATGCCAAAAGTTTTGCTTTCTCATTTTTACTTTAATCTATGCATACACATCGATACATACACACGTGTATATACACATACATACATACATACATACATACATACATACATGAAAACCCAGGAGATACTAACAAGCACACGTGATTTTCACATCAACAGTGATGTAGAGCGCCCCTGCCTAAAACAAAAACAAGGCAGTAATGAAGTTGCAAGACTCAACCACAACGTATCGTCAGATGAAAGGATGAGCATATATGAGCAGAAGACCTTGCATGGATATGTTAATAGAAAGCTCAGAGATGATAGTAACATTGATTATCAAAGCAGTCTATCATGGACCAACATCCAGATTACTACCTCCCACTTTGAAAGGTATGCATTTGCAATCCAGGAACAGGAAATATCAACCAAATACCTGATGCATAAAAGGGACAGAGATGCAGAAAAACAGTAAAAGTGATAACCAATGCAAACTTTGTGGAGTTAACACCAAAGATATCCCCGACACCATAAGCAGTTATCCAAAAATGTCATCACAGTATTATCTACCAATGGGACATGATGTTGCAGCTAGGACAATATCCATCAAAAGGATAATCCTGATAACAAAGAAATATGAACCCACAGTATGATGGAAACCATAGCCCCTCATAAGAAAAAGGTGCACTGATGGAATGTCCCAGTGAAAACCTCAATAACATATAAATATAACAGACCAGACATAATGATTTGGGACACAGAAGAGACATTGTGTACAGCTGTGGAAATCAGCTGCCCAGCAGATGTTAACATGAAGCTGAAGATCAGTGAAAAAGAGAATACCTACACTGAACTGTTGGGATATCTGCAGTTACTTTATCCAGATTGCAAGTTCTAGTTTATACCTGTAATTATTGGAGCACTGGGATATGTAACACACTGCCTAAATATCAATCATAAGAAATCAGGCTTCTCAAAACCAGAAAGGACAAAAACTACAGATCCAAGTCATCACTGGAACTGTAAAAACCTGTAAAACTTTTCAGAGGTTTAGCATTTAAGTATTCATAAGCATGTCTAGATATGCAATTATATGCATGAGAAGACATACATAAAACAAAATAAAACAAAATCTGCACGTCTACATACATACATACTAAAATACCCTTTTGCTGATGAAGGAGCCTTGGATCGAGGTTATAAACTGGATTTTCTCTATTAGCAAGAAAATATTTAGGTTGTGTTCTTGAGCAAAAACATTTCATTTCACGTTGCTCTGTGATAATTTCATCATCTGACATGTGACACAAGGTGCACCTGTACAGGTAATGTCAATTTGATGGAGGAAGTGAGCTTATGTGAACACAAACATTTGATCATTATAAACAAAACATCTGTTTGGTTGTTTGGCAAGAAATTGCCAAACCCTCATACATTGTCTAACGGCAGGAGAGTCCATGATATATATATATGGATGTGTGTGTGTGTGTGTTTGTGTGTGTGTGTTTGTGTGTGTTTGTCTGTGTTTGTGTGTGTGTGTGTGTGAGAGAGAGAGAGAGAGAGAGAGAGAGAGAGAGTTAAGTGAAACATTTATAACAATATATTGCAATGTTTCTCAAACTTTTTTAACTGTCACACCACTTCTTATACTGACACCCTGTCACACCCTCTCTTTGTTATAATTAACTTAAAATTAAATACATGACATGTATATATGCAAAGTGATGTATATACTAGTGATGTTCTTATCTAATGCTGCAGGTGCAGTAACTCTCTTTATTACATGTATAGAAAAAAAACACAAATTTCAACAATTTTTAAAAATTATACTTTTGTATATTGTGTATAATTTACATGCAATTGTGGTATATATTCTGTTTTGTTTGCTTACTTATTCACATTTCAAAGAATATTGTTACCATTGGTGTAGTTGTTATTGTTACTGCTGTTGCAGTTGCAACTGTGGATAACAAGCTGTTTATCCGAATATTACATTTAAATTGCTTTTACAGTTAATATTTAAATAGGGGGCAAAGGCTAACATAAAGAATAGTACAGATGCCTCACTGACTACTGTCCCCTTTAGTCAAAGCACTCATATGAAATTTTCTACAGCTCTCCTCCACCCCACAATACCATCGGCCACTAATTTATATATAGGGTCAAACATTGTCACTTAAAGAGTTGTACATTTATATTTAACATATTTGTGAACACCTAAACATGGTGAGACTTTTACTGTGTTGTCTTAGAAGAAAAATTCTCATTATAAATATTAAAGACAACAGAAACATATCCCAATATTGTCTTTCAGTGAGTTTCCACATGCACACATTGTTTACAGCACAAATTTCTCTTTAGAAGGAGTTAGTGTAGTGATGGTCTTTCCATGTTTGAATGTATACAAACATATTACATATAAATGTACACAGCTTTATTTTAATTATTGCTCCTTAGTGTGCCTTTAAATGATTAGTTTTAGCTTGACAAAGCTTTGCATCTATCAGCAAATTTATTATTTGTTGTTTACATACAAAATGGCAGTTTTTAGCGGGATATGAAAAACGGATAAGATAATATCTGTATTTATTGAAGCATAATCACATCAAAACATGTGTCCTACAGTCTGATAATATAATTCAAGGACCAACTTAGTGTATTTTCATACTCATTGTCTATAAAGAGAATTTGTCTTCTGAGATAGTTACCACAGCAAAACTTTATCCACATTTGCATACACACATACGTGTTGAATATAAGTACACACAGCTTTATTTTAAGCATCACTGCTTAATATGTCTTTAATTAGCAGTCACTTAACTTTTCTCCTGATTGGCATTATTTTATGGGAAGTACAATTACTATGCATAGAATTTCATTCTATGAGAATGAAATTATTAGACAGACTATTGTTGAGGAGGAATTAAAGAGTAAAGAAACTCCTCCACTAGTCATGAATGACCATGGGATTGCACATAGAATGTTATCCTCCAAGGCACGAGTCAGGCAAGGTTGCTGGTGGAAGATCTGCAGTTGCCCATGCATACCAGCCTTCCCTCTCCATGCCACCGATGTTATCCAAGGGAAAGGCAAAGGCCAATACAGCTTGACACCAGTGACATTGAAATATATTTCTACAGCTGAATCAACTGAAGCAACGTGAAATAAAGTGTCTTGCTCAAGAACACAACACACAGTCCAGTGCAGGAATCAAACTCACTACCTCATGATTGTGAGTATGGTACTCTAACCACTGAGCCATGCACCTTCACAGAAGGAATTAACACTTTAGCAATTAATCCGGCCATATCTGGACCAAATATTCTACCTTTTTTATGTTAAAACTGACCGAATCCAACCTCTTACACCTACCCTACAAAGTCATTCTAAAAATACATAAACACACCATTAAAATGTTGAAGCTACACGATGATGTGTGATTAATTCAAAACAATGTGAATAAATAAGCAATACATTTCACAAAGAAATCTGAATGCTAACGGGTTAATGAGAGAGAGACAGGAAACTATTATACTTTTCTACTCTAGGCACAAGGCCCAAAATTTTGGGGAAGGGACCAGTCGAATAGATCAACCCAGTATGCAACTGGGACTTAATTTATTGACCCTGAAAGGATGAAAGGCAAAGTCGACCTTGGCGGAGTTTGAACTCAGAATGTAAAGACAGACAAAATACCACTAAGCATTTTGCTTGGCATGCTAACGTTTCTGCCAGCTCGCCGCCTTAACAAGAAACTATTATAAGCAAGACAAGCAGGGATTAGGATCAGCAAATCAAAACTGAAATATTATTTTAGAGATGCAAGACTGGAGTTCCTCTTCACTAAATAATAACAAGCACAAACCAAGTTCCTCTCCCCTACACAATAACAAACACAAACCCTGTGTCAGAATTAACTCTTTTACTCTTTTACTTGTTTCAGTCATTTGACTGTGGCCATGCTGGAGCACCGTCTTTAGTCAAACAAATTATTTTTTGCAAAGCCTGGTACTTACTCTATCGGTCTCTTTTACTAAACTATTAAGTTATGGGGATGTAAATACACCAACACCTGTTGTCAAGCAATGGTGGAGCACAAAAACAAATATGTAGACACAAACACACATAAAGACACGCACACACACACACACACACACAAACACACACACACATATATATGAGAGGCTTCTTTCAGTTTTCCCTCCACCAGACATACACACTCACATATATACAAATATGTGTCTATGTGTGTGTATCTATAAATACATGTATGTATATATGTATGTATGTGCGTATGTACGAATGTATGTATGTACGTACGTACACATGAATGTTTTATGCTCTTCTCTTTCTCTTTTTAATGTAGAGTAAATCTTGACAGCCACCTACTTGGGAGCAAGGTTGTGAAGGAAAATATCTTGTTTTAACTATTATCCTTTAAATCTTAAGATCTTGCAGGTTTTTATTATCTACATATGTGTATGTATGGGCATATAAATAAATATAAATACATATATGTAGTTATATGTATGTATGTATGTATGTATGTATGTATGTATGTATGTATGTATGCATGCAGGTAGGTAGACAGGCAGGTAGGTAGGTAGGTAGGTAGGTAGGTATGTGCATCTGTGTATGTGTATCTGATTCTGTATATAAAACCATCTACAATGACAGCCACACCTATATATGAATACATTCATATTTTACATTTTATCAGATATTTAAAAAATTATTGATTTCATCTATGTAATCCTTTCAGAATTTTATTGTGACCCATTTTGTATCATGACCTATAGATTGGGAATCTCTGCTCTATGTTAATCACATGGACTGGTAGAAATAGCAGCCAAGTTTCCCTCAAATTATACATTACTGTCATAGACAAGGTACACATTTCAAGCAATGTGTACTTTCTCCAAGTTATATACTGCATGAAAAAGTTGAGTTGGTCATTGGTGAAAACATCTTTGATCACTGGACTGTTCAAGCCAGGCCAGCCTGGGGCTAAACAACAATAAAAAGCACATGTATTCAATGTCAGGTGTAACCTGATATCCACATTTTTCTAACACATTATCACTACATTGTGTAAACATGTTGAAACATATGAAATGGAAATACATCCAACATACAATATAAACAGACAAGAATGTTTCAAAGATTCTAAGAACTAAGGAAATTATTCCAAAAATAAATAAAAAAATAAATAAAACAAAGAATCTTGCCATTCCAGCTTATAATGAGTTTGTCTTTTAGTGTCTCTGATTATATTAGAATTGTGAAGTAAGTACATAACTGTGAAGAGAGAAATAAACTTGGCAAACATTCAGCAAAGAACGATAGAAATCTCTTGCAGATTTAAAGATATCTTTGAAACCTGTCTAGCAAAAGGTAAAATACTGTAACAGTATTGTCAGAGAAGGAGGGTCGGTTAGATAACAAGAGATAACTGCAGAGACAAATAAAGATATATATACATACATTTTCATACATACATACAGGGAATTACCCTACCTACTTACCAACATAATATACACACACAAACACACACCCACACACACGCACGCATATGTATACATACACACTTACATATACACTATACATATACATATATACACACATATATATAGATATATATATATGTGTGTGTGTGTATATATATATATATATATATATGTATGTGTATATATATGTATATATGTATATATATATGTATATATATATATATATATATATATATATATATATATATATATATATATATATATATATATATATATATATATATATATATATATATATATATATATATATACATATATATATATATATATATATATATATATATATATGTATATTTATATATATATGTATAAAAGGTGAGAGAAACAGATAGATTAAGAGA
>NC_142935.1:85559587-85584587 GCF_046866305.1 Octopus bimaculoides
CGCACGCACACACACACACACACACACACACACACAGGTGAGGACATAAGTGCAAAACAAGGCGAAAAAAATAGTACCTGAATACCAAAGGTAGAGTAATATGCTTTTATTAAAACTGCAAAATTATCACAAAAACTGTTACACAGAGTTTCACATTTCTTTGTTGGACAGTTGTGTGGGATCACTGCAGCTTTAATAAAAGTATACATACATACCATTCACACACACACACACACACACACACACACATATATGTATGTATGTATGTATATATGTATATACATACACGTGGAGGCGCAATGGCCCAGTGGTTAGGGCAGCGGATTCGCGGTCATAGGATCGCGGTTTCGATTCCCAGACCGGGTGTTGTGAGTGTTTATTGAGTGAAAACACCTAAAGCTCCATGAAGCTCCGGCAGAGAATGGTGGCAACCCCTGCTGTACTCTTTCACCACAACTTTCTCTTACTTCCCATTTCTGTTGTGCCTGTAATTCAAAGGGTCAGCTTTGTCACACTGTGTCACGCTGAATATCCCCAAGAACTACGTTAAGGGTACACGTGTCTGTGGAGTGCTCAGCCACTTGCACGTTAATTTCACGAACTGGCTGTTCCGTTGATCGGATCAACTGGAACCCTCGACGTCGTAAGCGACGGAGTGCCAACAACAACAACAATATACATACACACACAAACACACACAGACACATATATGTACAGTTTTCAATTACTCCCTCGTTATCATTCATTACAGACTTTCATCATTCTCTCTCTCTCCCTCTCCCTCTCTCTCTCTCCCTCTCTCTCTCTCTCTCTCTTCTCTCACCAAAGACAAAATAAACCTCTGGTGCTAGTGAAAAGAGACAATATTATGTTGAGAGAGCCTCTGAATCTTGCCAGGGACAAAGGAGCCACACTAGTGTAGGTGCCACAATAACATGCACCTTCTACACTCTATAATGTGGTTAGCAACATAGTACAGAGAAAACTCATTAGTCATGTTAAAGGCATTACAGTATCACTGAAGCTATAGAATGCAACAAGCATACCCCCTGTAAATGATGAATGGCATTTGCTAAAGAAATCATGCTAAGAATATAACCTACTCAGTTTGTGGCAACAAGTAAAATGAGGATGTTTGGTTTTACGTGAGGGTCAAACAAAAGATTGATACGATACATTGTTATATATGTATTTTGTTTGCTATTTTTGTTAATTCACACTATAACAGGAATTACAGAAGAATCTACTGGTTTGTGGTAAAACACATACTTGTTTAAGAAGTATTAGGAAAATCTAGCTACCTTGAGAGCAAGATCTTACACCACACAAACACATGCCCACACACACTTTCATGCTCACACACACACACACACACACACACACACACACACACTCACACACACGCACGCACACACGCAAACACACACGCACACACACAAAACCAAACATATGTGAACATGTAATTTGCCTTCAAGACCTAAAAATAGGGCTAGATAGTAAGCAAAAATGAAATGTTGAATGTTAATCCTCAGAGTAAAAAAAAGATTTAATCTGAGCCCACTTTAACACCATCACCTGGTCCTAGGATACCTTTAAAGGTGACAACTTTGTTGATGGATAGTAGATTTATCACCCAGTCTAACATCACCGACTGATTCTTGGGGATCTTTAGTGGAATAGACTTAGTTCCAAGCTTTCAGTTCTATGCCACTAGTCTAAGATTAACTTTCTCTCTTCCACCTACCAATTTCAGACACTAGGTGGTGGTGGTGGTGGTGGTGGTGGTGGTGGTGGTGGTGGTGGTGGCGGCGGCGGTGGCGGCGGTTGTTGTTGTAGTACTCTAACAAAAAGAATGTGGAGTACAAAGAGCAAAAGAGAAAAAAAATCTACCCTTTAACAGAAAACAATAACATTGTACAGAATATTGTAAAATTTATGGAAACACTGACAACAACATCAACAACAATAGCAATAATAACATTATTAATACACATTCATGCCATTTGCCAAATGAGCACATAAAAGAGAATTAATATTTCAGTAGGAAACATTAATATAATAAACAAATTTTAGAATAATAACAATAAAAAATTATAACATTTACACACACTTACATTATCCTCAAACAAATCTGCTTCAAATCCAGGTCCAATTCTACTTGTTTAAACTAACAAGTGCTTCATTTGGAACATTTAAGGAAGAGAACAGTCACATGGCAACATTATCTCATGAAAACGTATGCTTTTCTACCAAAGCAAAGGAGAAAAGAAAGGTGATTTACCTGTGCCCTGCCATGATTATAGGGTCCACGTGTCTCCCAAAGAGTAATTAAAAGTAGCTCTTGATGACAGGTTGGAGTGAAATCTCCAACATAAGGGTGGAGAGAGAGAGTACAAATAGTACAATAGGCATTACTTTCAAAACTGATTTTCACCAGTATATACATGATACAGCTATTTATAAACTGGCCCTTTATTTTCATAGAGCAACAGGGACAGGTGGTTAGTGCTGCTGTGGCTTTAAAATGACATGGAGCAAGGTTAGGTCACTATGAACATATATGCCCTCATGACTCCATGTGGAGGCACGTGGCTTAGTGGATAAGGTGTTGGATTCATGATTGTAAGATTGTGGTTTTGATTCCTGGACCGGGTGATGTGTTGTGTTCTTGAGCAAAACACTTTATTTCAGGTTGCTCCAAAAATGAACAATCCTGTGACAGACCAGAGTCCCATCCAGGTAGGGAATATATATGTCATGGGAACTGGGAAACCATCCTTTATCAGTCAATATGACTCAAGAAGGAAACTTTACCATGACTTCACGTGACCACAAAACAATTTAATAATTGTGCCATAAAGTAGGTACCAGAAGAAAAGTTCTAGCACTGATCGTTCAAAGCAAAAGAGATGAACTACTACATGTGCAGCAGTACTGTCACAGGTGGTAGTAATGTACTGTCACAGGTGGTAGTAATACATGTGGCAGAAAAAGCAACTATTGCACATGTGTTAAAGTAGCTATTGCATATGTAGCATAAAAATCATTTCAGACATTTCTGCTTAGAAAAAAAAAATAGTACCAGCAGTAGTGGCCTACAGAAGGTTATGTTCCTAAGACAACATGAAAACGTTGACCAGGGCATCAAGGACCATTCCTCTGCCCATAATCATTGGTAACAGTGAGGACAAAATGGAAGGACAACAACAAAAACTATACACTCCAAAAGAAAGTAGGCAAAAGAGAATCCCCATCCCAACTACACACACACACACACACACTAACATAGTAGCAGTATCAACCTATCCACTTATGAGACTGGTGAGGAGTTGGAGGCATTTATGGAAGACAAAAAATAAATGGCAAAGCTCTTCACCATTGACAGATAAAGACAGACAGCAATCAAGAAGTGTGGGGAAGAGTCCAACAATGAGAAAAAACTGCTTCTTTCAAAGTTGTTTACACAAGCAACAAAGATCTGATACAAATAAATTAAACACAAGAAGTTAGTCAGACAAAGTGCTAACCAGTGAGGAATGACATCAGAGTACAACGGTCCTAAAAAACAAAAAAGATAGGTTGTTGTTAAAATGCACCAAGAGAATCCATGTTGTGTGATATGTCAGTCCAGCTTCAGACATAGGATCTTTCTGATCCACTCTAACCCATGAACTTTGCACAAATGATTCAGTCTTTATAAATAGATGGACAATTTAAAGTGGATAAATCATCAGGACCACGGGGAGAAGGCTTGATCAACACAAGTGACAGCTTTCCACTATTATTTGGCAGAATACGAAATCCAGTTAATGATTTTCTATATCTAAGCAGCTGGATAAGTTCAGCAAAAAAGGGCATTGACATTGAAACTATCAAAGCCTGGGTGGCAATGAACAAAACAGGAAAGATATAGAAGTTAGTTCTCTGAAGAAAAATTAAAATGTCATTCTTCAGAGCATCTGTTGTGTCAGTGTTGTTGTATGGATCAAGTTTATAGATCCTGATACAAGCACTTGAGAAGAAACTAGATGGTGATAAAACTTAAAGGCTTAGGGTTGTACAAAACATAAACTGGCATTAACATGCTAGAAATGAAAATTTATATGGAAACTTGCCCAGGATAACAACTACAATTGTTCAAAGATGGTTACAGTTTGCCAGACATTGCTGGAGAAGTAGTTATACACAAGCTACTATTATGGGAACCAACTTACAGGAGACACAGTAGAGGAAGGCTTGCTTGAATTCTCATTGATCAACTCTCAGATGATACAAACCTCAGTGAGAAGTTACCACGAGCAATGGTAAATCACAGATTGTGGAGAAATTGCCAGGAATGTTCAACCATGTTATTACAAAGGTGATGCCTTTATAACAAACTAAATCTTGTTTTACTTATTGTTGTTTTCTATTATATTTCTTTAATATCTGTAATCTTTACATGTGTTTTACAAATTTTGATTTCATCCTTGTCTTTCTCCTCACTATTACATAACTTGCTTGTCAACCTCACACGTTTTTGTGACCAGCACCATGTATTTTGTTATTATTATTATCACTTCATTGTTTTCAAGAAATTTAATTTTCTTCCCACAAAATGGTCAAAGCTGCTTTTTATGCATACAAAGCTGAACCTTTTCTAAAAAGCCCAGTGAATTGTATCTAAACATTTTGTACTCATTTTGAGCAAACTATTGGTATTCAGATATAATGTGAACAAAAATCTCACCTGTATCCTTACACATTCTATGTGACAGTCTTGTTTATCTATCATACTCTTGATCCAAATTTCCTTTGGCAGTATCTTTCTGAATTGCTGAAAATCATTTCTTCTGCATTTTTCTTCCATATTTCTTTCTTTAACAAAATCCAGCTATTATTGTCATCTTTTTTATCTCCCTCTTAGGTTTTTTTGAATAGAACTAAATGGAAATTTCTTTCCTTCAGAATATGACTTCTATTTTTCAATATTTTCCTGCTTTTTACCCATGGTTTCTATTAACTCTATAAATATCCTTTCACTAAGAAATATTTTTTTCGCTTCCACAAAAAATTCTAGAGTTATTTTCTTTACTTCTTGTACCTCTTCACCAATCATTAACTCCCTTCCTTTTTCTGTCCTTTCCCAGTATATATGGACCACATCCGATGAGGTGGGGGAGGTATACATTTCTGTACATTGTGAACAGCTCACACATTTACTTGCTGATGTCCTTCTGTTCATCAACTCACTCTTCCTCTAATCAATGATATCTACCGCATACTTTATTAGTGATGCTACTCTCAAGTTGATTGCCTAAATGATAATTTCTGCCTTCCAGTTGCTCATATTTTTGCTGCTTTCCTTCACCTCCTTAACTGAAATGACTAGTTCTGCTTGTTTTGGACAGACAACTGTTTGTTTCAGTTCTTGCAACCATTCAGCATCCTTTTAGTGCTCCTTGTCTTGGCTCCAGATGTCACTCCAAAACCTTTGACTTTCAATGTTATCTGGTATCAACTTTTCATCTGTACACTCTCCATTTATTTCTTTATAGAATCTCCTCTGATCTACTTTGAATAACTTATTCTGGTGGTAACCCTTCATTCTTTGTTCGTATCTTACCATCTTTGCTTTCTTTGCAATGAGGCGCTGTTTCAGTTCCTCCACCACTACTTTCAGGCCCTTTCTTTCAATATTATACTTCCTTTTCAGCACCCTGTATTCTTGTTCGCTTTTAAGCTCCTCTTTCTCTTTTTGGTCTAACACAGATGTTTCCTTCGAGAGCATATCTAACCCTGCCTGGATTCTTCTTTTCCACCATGGATCTTTTCTTTTGTCACTCCCATTATGTTTCTTTTTCTTGACATCAACACCCACGTTTTCTACAACAACAATACCTGCTGCCTTGATCAAATTATTTGTTTCTGTGATGTTGTTTGTTCTGATGCATTTCAGAATTTTATTGACATTTCTTGTTTCTTGGTTCAATTTCCACCGATCAACCTTTTTAAGGTTGCAAATAATGTCGCTATCGTTCTCCTGTAGTCTTACCTTTATTCTGTCTTAGACTGTCTTTTGTTCATCTGTCATGTTGCCATTAGTTTTATTGTCTTCTTTTAGATCATCTATATGTCTCTCATCAAGTAAACTACCACTGCTCCTTTTCTGTGCTATGACATTACTTCTATTAGTAAGAACTGCATTTTCATCGTTATCTCTGCTGCTATTTTCCATGACCCGTCTTTTGATAGCTTCAAGCTCTACTTCTGTGAACCAACAGTTTTTCCTTATTGCTCTAGCTTGATCACATAGTCTCTGTTCCGTGAGTTGAAACAATCCCTTTTCTCTCCAATGATCATACATACATTGTCGGTAACTCCTAATTTGAGCACCATTTTCATCTACCGGGTTGCTCAGATAGTAATACTCCATGACCACAGCATTAATTTGCTTGCTTCATCTACGCCCTGTGTGGAGGTTCCTTTCTGGATATCGACAGGCTGGAGCCGGACCAGAATTTTTGAGCCTAACGGGTGTAACACTGTCGCCATCAATGGCTTCAGTTTCATTACCACCGTTATTCACAATATTTTGTTTTTTCATTGTCACTCATATGAGGTAGCGATTATCAGGTTGCGCAATTACCAGTGTTTTTACTGTGACACCATCACTAGATGTATCATTCTAAGAACACTACCATTTCACTCTGTGCGGTCATATAAAAGACCATATTTAGTAACTCTTAAAACTTTACTATCTACTACTTGTTTTCTTTTCTTTTTGACTCTCCCTGGGTGTTCGAAAATGTAAACATCCTTTTCATTGCAAAAGTCCTAATGTATTCTCCAACTGGACAGACAAACGAACAACTCAAGAAAACTTAAAAACTTTAATATATTACCCAAATACATAAACACACGTTTTATTGCAACAACACAATTGAATTCAGAAATTCAAAAATTCAACGACATAAATATCAGAATATATATGAGTGTGTATAAATACATATATGTGTGTGTGTGTGTGTGTGTATATGTATATATATATATATATATATATATAAAAATGAGAATGTGTGTATGTCTGTTTGTCTGTCGGTCTATCTGTCTGTCTGTCTGTGTGAATCCCTAAAACTCGAGAACTACGCAACCAATTTCATTCAAATTTTACAGATGCCTTACTTAGGGTTCCAGTTGTGTTTTAGTCAAAAAATTTTTTTACTTCTTGCAGAGTTCGAGCCCACGGCAACATAATATCTCCTCCACTATTTAAGTATTACGTGTCAAAAGTGAAACAAAAAACACTCATGTCAAATACTTTCACTTTAAAAATGAAACTATTCTAACTGAAACAATCACATTTCGATACTGTAATGACAGATACTTTCAGAGAGAGAGAGAAAGAGAGAAAGAGAGAGAGAGAGAGATGTATATGTATACATATAGATGTATATGTACACGTTATTCCACTAACTGAAACAATCACATTTCAATACTGTAATGACAGATACTTTCAGAGAGAGAGAAAGAGAGAGAAAGAGATGTATATGTATACATATACATGTATATGTACACGTATATGCATAGATATAGATCTATATGCATACATGTATATGTATACACATGTGTAGATGTATCTATATATATAAAAATGAGAATGTGTGTCTGTCTGTCTGTGTGAATCCCTAAAACTCGAGAACTACGCAACCAATTTCATTCAAATTTTACAATTGCCTTACTTAGGGTTCCAGTTGTGTTTTAGTCAAAAAATTTTTTTAGCTTCTTGCAGAGTTCGAGCCCACGGCAACATAATATCTCCTCCACTATTTAAGTATTACGTGTCAAAAGTGAAACAAAAACACTCATGTCAAATACTTTCACTTTAAAAATGAAACTATTCTACTAACTGAAACAATCACATTTCGATACTGTAATGACAGATACTTTCAGAGAGAGAGAGAAAGAGAGAAAGAGAGAAAGAGAGAAAGAGAGAGAGAGATGTATATGTATACATATAGAGGTATATGTACACGTTATTCCACTAACTGAAACAATCACATTTCGATACTGTAATGACAGATACTTTCAGAGAGAGAGAAAGAGAGAAAGAGAGAGAAAGAGAGAAAGAGAGAGAAAGAGAGAAAGAGAGAGAAAGAGAGAGAAAGAGAGAAAGAGAGAGAAAGAAATGTATATGTATACATATACACGTATATGCATAGATATATATATATATATATATATATATATATATATATATATATATATATATATATATATATATATATATATATATATATAGATCTATATGCATACATGTATATGTATACACATGTGTAGATGTATATATATATATATATATAGATGTACATGTAATATATACACATATATACATATATATATATATGCATACAGATATCTATACATATATACACCCATCACACACAAACACATGCACACAAACACACACATTAGTCATTTGTTTTCTTATCCAAAACTACGTCAAAAGTACTGAACGGATCTTTATGAAATTTGGAAATTATATTCTATGTATAACGGCCATAACTCCCATGAAAATTCATATATTTTTGATGTTGATGAAATTTTAACCCGAACATAACAGATGAGCATTATTTGTAATTCAACGGTACAACAGTGTAAGACTACCCTTTCAGATATACTTTCATTGTGATTTCTGCAATGTGGTGCATAAATTGTCAAGTAAATGAGACGCATCTTTGCCTCCACTGATTCACTTGCAAAGTGTTGAGTAAAATTATTTCGTTGCAGACCTCCTT
This sequence comes from Octopus bimaculoides, assembly GCF_046866305.1. Classification (NCBI taxonomy): domain Eukaryota; kingdom Metazoa; phylum Mollusca; class Cephalopoda; order Octopoda; family Octopodidae; genus Octopus; species Octopus bimaculoides. The sequence continues at coordinate 85,568,365 of NC_142935.1, forward strand.
TGGGTCTTTTTATTATCACTACGACACACATAGTCCCCAGTTGGTAACATTGATTTCAAGGCCCTCCTAGATGAGAGACTGGCATTCCACTTAATGTCTACGTTCCATGCTGGCATGGACTGGAGAGTTATTAATGTAGAAATATGGTATCGTAGCTACTAACAGTTGAGGGTTACGTAGTCTAGACGGCGTTTTTAGATTTCATTATTCTCTTTAACCCGGGCAAAGCCGGGTATTTCTGCTAGTATATATATAGATGTACATGTAATATGTACACATATATACATATATATACATGCATACAGATATCTATACATATATACACCCATCACACACAAACACATGCACACAAACACACACATTAGTCATTTGTTTTCTTATCCAAAACTACGTCAAAAGTACTGAACGGATCTTTATGAAATCTGGAAATTATATTCTATGTATAACGGCCATAACTCCCATGAAAATTCATATATTTTTGATGTTGATGAAATTTTTACCCGAACATAACAGATGAGCATTATTTGTAATTCAACGGTACAACAGTGTAAGACCACCCTTTCAAATATACTTACATTGTGATTTCTGCAATGTGGTGCATAAATTGTCAAGTAAATGAGACGCATCTTTGCCTCCACTGATTCACTTGCAAAGTGTTGAGTAAAATTATTTCGTTGCAGACCTCCTTTGGGTCTTTTTATTATTACTACGACACACATAGTCCCCAGTTGGTAACATTGATTTCAAGGCCCTCCTAGATGAGAGACTAGCATTCCACTTAATGTCTATGTTCCATGCTGGCATGGATTGGAGAGTTATTAATGTAGAAATATGGTATCGTAGCTACTAACAGTTGAGGGTTGCGTAGTCTAGACGGCGTTTTTAGATTTCATTATTCTATTTAACCCGGGCAAAGCCGGGTATTTCTGCTAGTATATATATATATATATATATATATATATATATATATATATATATATATATATATATATATAAACAATATATGAGTATATGAATATATATGTACATGCATGTATATACGTTCATCTACATGTACATATAGATACATAACTGGGTACATGACGTGGCAAAAGAACAAGGACAAAATGGTAAACAAGGTGCAACAAACAAGCAGGCCACATAGAAACATCCCCTTCATCAGCTGCCACCATTAAAACTCCGGCGTTTCGAAGAATTAAGGCAGTACGCATCGTTAAAATGGTTCTTCCCACGAACACAAATTAAATTGTTTTCGTGGAGGGTAGTGGCGGACGGAAAACAAGACAGGAAAACGAAACGGTGAAATAAACAAACAAAAAGGCTGTACAGCCAGACGTGAAGTGTGTATGTCTTGAACGCTGTGAAGCACGTACAGGAGGGGCAAAGAAGTACGTGCGAGCTTGGTGATTCCAAGAACGAAAAGAAATATATATATTCATATATATATATATATTATCATGTTATTATTATTGTTTTTTTTTCTACCAGTAATTACAAAAATATAATATAATTAAAAAAATAATAATATGCTGCAGCTGCTAATACTAAATACTACTAACACTAAATTAACACTACAACTACTACTATTATGATAGCACAGGTATCTGAAACCCAACTACCATCCTTACCACTACCCCCACCCATGCTACTGTTGCTGGTGCTGCAACCACTGATTAATCATCATCATCATCATCATCATCATCATCATTATCATTATTATCATTATTATTATTATTATTATTATTATTATTATTAAAGCAGTGAGCTGGCAGAACCGTTAGCATATTGGGCAAAATACTTAGTCATATTTCATCGGTCTTTGCATTCTGAGTTCAAATTCTGCTCAGGTCGACTTTGCATTTCATCCTTTTGGAGTTGATAAATTAAGTACCAGTAAAACATTGGGGGGGGGGGGGGGGGTCGATGTAGTCAACTACCCCCCTCCCACAAAATTTCAGGCCTTGTGCCTATAGTAGAAAGGATTATTATTATCATTATTATTTTATCTTAATATTCCCTGAAATCCTATTCCTCAAATTTGCATTAATGCATTCAAATCAACACATTAGTATTAGTTTCATGCTTTGTTTATTCAATCTGTCCTCCAAAACATGAATATAAATGTTCAAATACACAGACAGACAAACAGATAGCGAGACAGACAGACAGACAGACAGACAGACAGACATAATTATAGATGTAGACATATGAGAGTGGTATAGTTAGTAATATTCATTATGTGATATTGTTATTATAAACTACTGGTTACAATAAACAAAAATAATCTCAACTTGTAATTATGCATATATATATATATATATATAGATATCTGTGTGCGCATCTACAAATATGTGTCTGCGTAGTTACCTAGAATCCATAAGTCAGAAAAAGATAGGTATTCTTATATTTGTTAATAGAGGCGGGTATATTAATCAAAGTATGCTGTATTATCGATCTATTACAACTGATCTTACCAATTGGTTTCACAATGGGTATTAATCAAGATGTGAGAAAACAGCAAGACTAAATAATACAGCATGCTTGTCAGAGCTGGAAGGTATGTAAAAAAACTTGGGCAGCTGTTCTTTTGCTATTTAGCTTCTGGTTTAATACCTAATGTGAAACTGATTCAGAAGATTGGTCATAATAGACATATAACACTGTACAGTTTAATTAATATATGTATGTATATGTAATGTTTAGTGGTTAAGGTGTTGCACTCACAATTGCAAAATCGTAGGTTCAATTACTAGACTGGGCATTGTGTCTTGTTCTTGAGCAAAGCACTTCATTTCACGTAGCTCTGCAATCATTTCGACATCTGACATGTGGCACCCATTGCACCTGTACAGGTAATGTCGATCTGATGGTAGGAGTGAACTTATGTCTACACAAACATTTGATCACTAGAAACAAATCATCTGTATGATTGTGCGGTCAGAAATTGTTGAACCCTCATATGCCATCTAACAACAGGAGAGTCCATCATATATATATATATATATATATATATATATATATATATATATATATATATAATTAATCAAAGGACATATTAAGTATGTCTACCTGCTGGGAATAACAGACAAAACTCATATTTAAATCACCAAAATACACTGATAATAACTACAAAAATCAAGTGTCTGAAGGCAAACAGACTAAGACAATCTCTCAGCATACATTCAAGTATTTGGACTCACATGGACAGCTTTCTGTACTGGCATTACAGCCTCACCTTCCTCAGCACACATTACCATGATGGAGAACCCCAATCTTTCACATTAAAATCTATGCTGCAACTGATTCATTTTGCAGCAAATCATGGCAGCTACCAGCGTGAAAATAGTTTCAATGCAGAGCAAATAATTCAGGAGAAAATATTTGTGAAGATATCATTGACTCTATTATTATCTAGTGTAACAATTAAAAAATGATAATAACAGAATCAATAATATAGGTGTTTGAGGCCTGAAAACAGCATTAAATAGCTGAAGGACCAAAATTAATCAAAGGACATACTAAGTATGTCTACTGCTGGGAATAACAGGTGGCTGCCATGATTCAGCGCAAAACAAGTCAATTGCAGCACAGACTTCAATGCAAAGGGTTGAGAATGGTAAGCTATTATGCCAGTCCAGAAACTGATCCACTTGAGTTCAAATACTTGAATGTATGCTGAGAGATTGTCTTAGCTCATTTGCCTTCAGACAGTTGATTTCTGTAGTTATTATCAGTGTATTTTGGCAATTTAAATAAGAGTTTTGACTGTTATTTCCAGCAGGGAGACATACTTAGTATGTCCTTTGATTAATTTTAATCCTTCAGCTATTTAATGCCTTTTTGGGGCCTGAAATTGCCTATATTATTGCCTGGTATCATCATTTTAAAATTATTACACTAGCTAATAATAGAGTCCATGATATCTTCACAAATATTTTCTCTTGAATTATTTGCTCCGTATTGAAATATATATATATATATATATATATATATATATATATATATATATATATATATATATATATATATATATATATATATATATATATATCAAGTCATAAATGGCAGAGAAATAGTTTAATGAAATTTTATTTAACAATAAGAAAATTTTAATACCATGATAAATTGTTTCATAACTTAAAAACATGTAAATAATTTATATTATTATATTTAATAATAAGTAAATTACTTAGATGGCAGCATTAATGCAAGATGCAAAAAATCCTATTGTATCGTACTATATATTTTATATGTTTTGTAGAATGATATATTAAGGAGCATTTTTTATGAGTACTACCAGGTTACTTGAATCCATATATCGTGACTTAAATACATCTTTATGAAAGGATGGTATCATCTAAGGAAATACTGGTTCAATATCTAATATTTTGGAGGGGAGGTTAATATCTATAAAATAATAAGTTTATATATAAACCATGATTTATAATCATGCAAATGATAATAAGAAAATGGAGATATTGAAGTTAATAAAAGTTCATTATCAGCAAAAAATCATTCATTATCCCTTACAGCTGTTTCATTTAAGCTTATAATTATTAAAATCATATTTCTGAGCTTAATCTCTTCAGAGGGAAGAATATACCCTTATATATTTTATGTGTTAGTTTTTTGAATTATCATGGCAGACTCTGCCGTGATGATTCATTTATGATTCCTTTATGATTATTTTGTTATGACTATTTAATATTAGGACAACTATAGCTAGCCTCATTTGCTGGTTATCACCAAGGTACAGCAGGCAAACATCAACATGCCTGTGAAAACTCAATATTTTTAACATGACATCACTTTATGTAGGCATGTATCTGATGTGACCCAGACGAAACTGATTGATGCTGCACAATTGGATGCACAACATCCCATCCATAAAGGACAGTCACATGCATAAAACACATGCATAAGTGTGTGCATGTGTGTACAAATATATACAGACACACACTTACACAAATATAATGGTCATAATGAACAGAACAAAAAGAACACAATACATGCACTTGAGTGCCTTTATATCGGTTTCTAATTTTTGGCACAAGGCCAGCAGTTTCAAAGGAAAGTAAGTTGATTACATCAACCCCAGTGATCAACTGGTACTTATTTTATTGACCTCGAAAGGATGATAATGAGTGTCGTTATATTATTTGGTTGAAGCAAATGATCAGTTACATGTGATGTTCAAGATACAACTTAAGTCATCAACCAAATGACATATATATGTACATGTACATACACTCACACACACACACACACACACACACACACAGATTGTTAGATAGATACATACATAGTCATTTATATGTATGTGTATATATGTGTATATATTCACACACACACACATACATACATGTGTTGGAGTACATATATATTTACCTGCATATATATATATGTGTGTGTGTGTGTGTGTGTGTGTGTGTGTGTGTGTGTGTATGGTTGTAATAGTTTTATATATATATATATATATTATTTATCTATCAATATATTTACATATATATATATATATATATATATATATATATATATATATAATACAAAAACTATATATGCATGTATACACACATATATGTATATACTTTCATCTACATGTGTATATAGATGCATATCAGGGTACAGGACGTTAGAACAATGAACTACAGACAACGGAACGAACACATAGGGAAACAGAAAGCCACTTGGAATTATTCATCAGCTGCCTCTATTCTAACTCTACGTTTCGAAATATATATATATCATCATATATATATATATATATATACTAGCTTCATTTCCTACAGGCTTATGCCTGTCCTTTGTGGTCACAGCCTAAGTTTCACTGCCATGAAGCATGGCTGTTCACACACAGGCATCATACAGTCTACCTTTCATTCTGAGGGAGAGGCCCTTTGTTACCAACAAAGGTAGAAACTCTCTGAACTTTGCCCAGCCTATTCCTATTCTGGCAGCTATGCTCCCTGTGCATTCCCCTCCACTGCTGACATGGTCACCTAGATAATGGAAGTCATCAGCTACTTCTGTGTATCCCTATTGGCTACATTTCTAGTGTTTATCGTACCTGCATATTTGCCACACACAAACCTTCCTCTGATATTGCTGCACCTCTTATTGGTACATCTTATGGAGTTTCTACCAACGCCTTTTCTATATATTGAGCTGGGCCATTTATCTGAAGGGGTCTGTGATTTGTCTGCTTTCCTATTTTTAGATTTTTGTTTTTGCTAAATTGACTAAGGCCCTTTGATTCTAGACCTTGCTTCCACACCTGAAATTTCTTCTCTAGTTCTTGTGATTCAGCTATAAGAACAAGATCATCTGCATACAGGAGCTCCCAGGGGTTGCCTGACTTAAATTTCTCTGTTATTGCCTGAAGGACTATGATGAACCAGATGGAGCTGAGGACTGATCCTTGGTGAACCCCTACTTGTACACTGAATTCATCACTATACTTGTTGCTAACCTTCACCTTACTGACAGCATCCCTGTATATGGCTTGTCCAGCTCTCACCAACCACTCATTTATCCCCTTATGTAGATTATATTATATTTTTTCCTCTCTTTTACATTATATTATATATAACACCCCTCTTGTACATCACATTATATATAATACCCCTATTGTAGATTATATTATATATAACCCCTTTGTGTAGAGTCTATTATATAAAACTCTCACTTTTAGAATATATTATACATAGCACCTCTTGTAGACTGTATTTTGTATAACTCACTATTTTGGATCATATATATAACCCTCTCTTGTAGATGATATTAAATATAATCCCCTCTTGTAGATTATATATTATATATATCATCATTTCTTATAAAAGAATCCATTACTTATTATTAATCATTTTAAAACTCAGAGTTTCAAATTTTAATTTGATTTGTAAATTTATAAATTTTATTTACAAATTGATAAATAAAATCTTTATTTGATAAATAATTATACACTTATTACAATTATACACAGACTGCACATACTTGATTCTGAATCTATACACACAGCACATGGATCTGCACATATATAAACGCATGCAATTGCACATCCATCCATCCATCCATACATACATACATATATACATATATACATACTTATATGTATGTATATACATATCATGTATATATTGCATATATATTCACATATTGAAGATGGCTACTTGCATACAATTCCTCCTCCTCCTCCTCCTCCTCTATGATAACTTACTGTCTAAAATGTTAATAAAACTGCGAAGTTTCCATAAACAACTAAAATAAAAGGAAAAATAATAACAAACAAATTTAAAATCAAACTGTAAAAGAAATTTAAATCTAAACAAACACAGACACACAGACACACTTTCACATTTGGTACTTATTCCAGTACCTAAAATTCTGAGTTCAAATCCTATTAGGTTAACTTTACTATTCATTTTTCTCTGCTTGATAAATAAAACACCAATTAAAGTTGATATATTGGTGGGACTGTAAAAGTGTTGGACTGAATACTTTGTGGTATTTGTTCCAGCTTTGCATTCTGAGTTCAATTCCCACAGTGGCAGTGACTTACTTGGGTGGCAGACTTAATAGAATTCAGATTTCTCTGTCAAATCATCATCGTCATCCTTTAACGTCCACTTTCCATGCTGGCATGGGTTGGACAGTTTGACCGAGAACTGGCAGGCTGGGAGGCTGCACCAGGCTGGAATCTGATTCGGCAAGGTTTCTACAGCTGGATGCCCTTCCTAATGTCAACCACTCTGAGAGTGTTGTGGGTGCTTTTTATGTGTCACCAGTATGGAAGCCAGTCAGGTGGCACTGGCATCAGCCACGAATATGATTTCACTTGGTTCAACAGGTCTTCACAAGCATGGCATATTGGCCAACGACTGAAGGATGCTTTTAAACGGGCCGGTTATTTGACTCTGGCATACTTATTTATGTAATACTTATTTATTATATTGATTTGAATTAATCATGCATTAGTCATAATTTCGATATTTCAATGATGTGATTGTTAATTTTTAGAATAATACTAACAGTATAAGCCGACCTTGTCCGGGTGTGACTTATTCCGCCACCTACGATAAGTCTTGCTAGGTGAAAATCAACTAAAAAAGAAAGCCTTACAACGAAAAAACCCTTATGATGTAAATATGTTCATAATTCAAAAGACGATGAAATTAATAGGGAAAGTCTGAAGGCTGTTTTGCGTAACATTATTAAGTGTGCGTAAATTTCATCCGTCTAATTGGCTATAGAAATGCTTGTGCAAAACAACTTTTTGTGCTGCCCTGATTATACATAGCAGGGTAATCCCTTTTCGCAGGAGCTAGGACGGCAATTTGTGATGAAGGAATTGCTGGCGATCTGTTGCTACACAGTTTTGCCAGAATTCTATCAGATTGAGCAGAAGATGTTGATGCACCATTTTGCATTATGTTCAAAGTAGCTTCTGGAATGTGGTGAATTGCTGCAGTCTGTTGCTGTCATTTTAAACCGGTTGCTTTCTTTCCCCAGCAAACTCTCTTCTTTGGAGGCATAATCTATGTATATATTAAACAGAACAACAAAAGTTATAATAGATGGCAGGGTCGGTACTTTTCACATATCTGTAATTTTTCAGATTAACATCCGCATGATTACCCAACCCTAATCCTAAACCTAATCCTAACACTAACCCTAACATTAACCCTAAACCGTAACCCTAACCCTAAAACCCTCACCCTGACCCTAAAACCATAACCGTAACACTAATCCTAACCCTAACCGTAACCGTAACCCTAAACCCTAACCTCTAACCCTGACCCTAAGACCCTAACCCTAACACCCTAGTGAAAATCGTGGTATATTTACAAAACATTGACGAACATGAGTTATATTTTACTGAATGATTGTGTACTTGCACGTGTATGCCTTTGAGAGAGCGAGAGAAGAAGAGGTAGAGAGAGGGGGAGAAAGGAATAGAGGTAGTTAAAAGTTTTCTTATAACAGCTTCTCTTCACTGCCTATTACTTCATTAGAAATCTATGGAGGCACTTACGCACATAATAGAGAAAAATGAAACAAATATGGACGACTTGCTCCGAAACACCACCGAGTGGGGAACACTTCTCAAAAATAACCTGCAGTTGTTTCCTTCAAAATTCCTACATGCTCGAAATGTACATACATCAAGGTATATTTGTAGAAAATTTTACGAAAAAATATTCATTTTCCTGGAAATTAAGAGGAATTTAAGTGGAATTTCCGAAAATTGTCAACCACCCCCCTACCAAAACACTTTCACCGAAAACTTTTGTATATTCGGAATCTACACAATAAATAACATATGCATAGAAAATTTCATTAAAAAATATTCATTTTTCTGAAAGTTATGACCTTCCGAAGTCAGTGGGTACAACTCTGTAGTTATGCCACATTGACGAACGTGAATGATTGTGTTTACTTGCACGTGTATACGTTTGAGAGAGCGAGAGAGGAAGAGAGGAAGAGAGGAAGAGGGGGAGATAGAGAACGGGAGCAATGTGTATGTTGTTGTCACAGATTACGTATGTGTGGTTGTGTGTGTTTTTACGTATCAATGTTATGAAAAATAGGTAAAGAATACTGAGAAGAAAGTTTAATCTATGACGTTGTATGTATCACTTTCTCTCTCTGTTGAGCGCGTATGTAAGAACGCTGTTCCAGGTAGAAGGGAAGAAATATAAAAGTTGCTAGAAACAACAGTCAAATCTCCCTTAAATCACACAAAGTAAAAGGAATTTTAAAAATCTAATTACTGCACTGGAAAGTTCACATCGAGAAAATTCCATTGATGTAAAAATTTTTACAAAAAAGTGGAAAATGTGGATTTCTATAAACTTTTAAAAAGGCTTCACACAGACACACAACTTCAGCTTTATATATTAAGATAATACAAATAATATGTGAGTATATGCATATATACGTACATGTATGTACATACCTACATCTACATTTATATTAATACAATAATAGGATAAACTCTTATATAAGAATTTATCAAGTAGTTATCGTGAAAAAAATTCACAGGGAAGAATCTATCGTCTATCCCTAAATCATATTCATCTATTTATATATATAAGGGCATAACTATACAAGAATGCCTCACGTTAACTACCGTGCATTTCTGGGTACAGGACGTCACAAAGAAACGTGGACGAAATGAAAAATGAGAACATAAACAGAGCACAGAAAACAAACTTTTTTTTGGACAATGGTAGGAACATACAGGAAAACAGACAGGCCACATAGAGAACATTTCCTTCATCAGTTGCCCCTATTCTAAACATAGCGTTTTGAAGAGTCTGGGCAGGACACATTGTTAGAATAGCTCTTCCCGCAAAGCAAATTAAATAAGATTTGTGATGAAGAAGAATTAAGTGGCAAACAAAAAACACGACAGAGAAACCGAAACAGTGAAAACAATATGGAGGGCTGTTAGGCCAGATGAGAAAAATATATATATACTATACACACATATATACATGTCATTATCATCATTGTCAACATCATCGTCCTTTAATGTCCACACATACAACACACATACATGCAGAAGTACAACACACACATGCACATGTATACACACACACACACGCACACACACACACACACACACCTAACTATAAAGTGTGAATGCGTGAATAGAAGGAAAGTTGTACATGACAGTAAAAACAATGGATGTATCTACAAATTTGTTATTCTGCATGTTCTTCCTTTTTTCACAGAGATCATCGTCGTCATCATCATCATCATCATCATCATCATCATCATCATCATTTATTATCCTCCTTCCATGCAGATATGAGTTGAATGACTTGACAAGAGCTGGCAAACCTGCAGATTTCATGAAGCTTTTCTGTCTGCTTTCTACAGCTGAAACTCTTGGTTTCTACAGCTGAATACTCTTCTTAACACTAGCCACTTTATAAAGTGTACTGGGTATTTTTTGAGTGGCCCCAACACCAGTGAGAACACGGAGACCCTTCAACTATGAGGGTGAGTGGTATTGAGGGAGGTGGCTTTGTGCCAGTTGATGAGAAGCTCTTCTCTTCTTCTTAGCTCCCTAGCTGGCAACCCGAGGAGGAAGCTGCCCTCTCAGCCAATACATTGTTGTGAGTGCTGTTTGATGACAAACTCTGGTGATGATATTCCATGCCTCCTGATCCATGGCACTGGCCATAGCATACTTGACGTCAAGGCACTACGACTTCAGGTCTTTCTCAGTTTGTTTTGCCTATTTTTTCTTTGGTGCATTGATTTGTATTCATGATGGAAAGTTAAAGTATGGCCGACGGACAGAAACAGGTGTTTTGCTGGAGAGACAATACATGGCTACCCCAGTTGGTAAGGTGAGAAAAGAGAAGAGAGGGAGAAAAGAGAGAGAGAGGAGGGAGAAAAGAGAGAAAGAGAGAAAATGGTGGCAAGGATGTGTTGAGGTATCCCCTCAAGTTACAAGGAGTTGAATATAAGTGAAGTGGTACAGAGGATAGGACAGGGCAGGAAGGCGGATAAGTCCATGAAAGGAGAGTGGGTGATAGAGGGGAGAGGAATTTAGTGTGAGGTGAACACAGCCGGATGGTGGTGCAGAATTAGGAAGATGAGTTATTGGAGAGAGATTCATCTGGGATACATATTGTGTGCAGGTGCAGCTGCTATTTCTGATAGGTAGTGTGATTGCATAGTGACTCACACTTCGGTGGGAGTGCTAAATGTGTGTGCATTTGATTGAGTATGCATGTCTAGGATGACTAACATACTAATGAATATGTGTCATTATATGCATGCACTTCGGTATAGGTACATGCATATATACAAACACGCACATGCATTTATTATGTTTGTCTGTGGTGGGAGTGCCTTTACAATATCAATACAATATATCGGTCACAAAGCGTATGTGCATGCATACATATATATATATACATATATATATATATATATATATATATATATATATATATATATATATATATATATATATATATATATATATATATATATATATATATATATATATATATATATGTATATATATATATATATGTATATAAAATGCATATATATATATATATATATATATATATATATATATATATTCTTTTATTTGTTTCAGTCATTTGACTGCAGCCATGCTGGAGCACTGCATTTTGTCAAACAAATCAACCCCAGGACTTATTCTTTGTAAGCCTAGTACTTGTTCTATCGGCCTGTTTTGCTGAACTGCTAATGTTACGGGGACGCAGACATGCCAACATTGATTGTCAAGCGATGGTGGGAGGGACAAACACAGACACACACACGTATACATATATACATACATATATACATAGATAGATAGATAAATAGATAGATAGATAGATAGATAGATAGGTTTCTTTATTAGCCACACAGGGCTCAACACAGAGGGGACAAAATACAAATGTAGAGTTTTTCTTTTCGAGGGGGTCGAAAACAAAGCAGAAAAAAAAACAAAAGTGGGGACAACGATGAAAAAAAAAAAAAAAAAAAAAAAAAAAAAAAACATCGCAAAACGTTTGGGGTATTTACAAAAAATACGAAAAATACAAAAAATTCCCAATAAATGGGGAGGTTATCCGTGGAAAGAAAAACCTACGAAAAGACCACGGTAACCTCGGTCTTTAGCGTCACAGTTTGTTAAATAAAATTTCTCTGTTTACAAAATTTAAAACGTTTTATAGAATCATGGTCAAGGTGGCTTCGTCATTTATACGTGCCATTCTTGCTACATGTATCCATCTTTTTTCGAAACATTTGCTAGACAACACTTGCCTCTCTACTCTCACCTTCCTTTTCAAGTGATACTTGAAAAAGTTGATGAGAGATTGACCAGAGAGGAAAGTATTTGTCTCTAATCCTTTCAGACGCGTCCACCAGATGCATTCTTTGGCCATAGCCACAAGTACGATAAATACAGCTCTTCCTTCCCGTTTAAAGGAAGGAGGCGTGACGATATTGACGATAGACTCGGTTGATAAACCGACTCGTCCCACACGCGACAGCAGTCGTTCGACATAAGCCCACAGCCCCGAAATGGTTGGACACCGCACGAGTGCGTGCAGAACGGTTTCATCGCTCTGACCGCATCTCGGGCAGGTCGGCCCCACATTTCGCGAGCCGTGTCTATAGAGCTTATCCCGAACGGGTAGCGCCTCTCGGTAACACTGCCAGGCCAGGGATCTCTGGAAGTTGTCCATAGGTCCCGGCCCGAAAGTCGTCCTGAACAGGCGGGTCAGGTATTCCTCGTCGACGCCCAGGTTCGCCCCGAGATCGTCGTCGTACCTGCCCTCCACTAATCCCCTATAGAATGACTTCGTTGTGATGCAGCCGCTCAAGGTCGACCCGGGACGGCAAAGTTGTTGCAGAGCAACGCGACACTCACGGTGCCATTCGCCATTCCTCGGCCTCTTTTTGATCCACGACTGCAGCTCGGTCATGGAGACGAGCTGCGGGAAAGCGCGTCGCACAAACGGCGACCACACCTGCTCACCGTCGTCTACGTAGAGCCGGAGATGTCGCAGTCTCAGCGCATGTCTGCGCATCATCAACCACGGCATGCCCAGCCCTCCTTTCAGCGGGTGTTGGCAACAAACGGATCGCCTCACCATCGGAACGCTTCCTTTCCACAAAAAGCGGAAGAGGATGCGCTCCATTTCGGTGATGGCGCGATCGGGACAAGGCACGACGGTCAGGCGGTATTCGATGACGGACGCGATGTACGCGTTCGCCACCTCCGCCCGACCTTTTAGGGACAGCTTCCTCTCGGACCATTGCCGGCAGAGAGTGGCCACCCTACTCGTTATCTCGTCCCAGTTCTTCTCCGTTTGCAGGTCCGGACCGAACCAGACTCCGAGCAACTTGACCGGACCGTCCGTCCAGCGTCCCACTACTGAGGCGCTGCCGGACGGTATGGGCTTGCTTCTCCAGGTGCCGAGCAGCAAACCCACCGACTTATCCCGGTTGATTTTCGCTCCCGTCACCGCTTCGTAGTCTTTCAGCGTCTCGCCGACAAGCTCGATGTGCTCGTGGCTAGACGCTATGACGGTGACGTCGTCCGCGTATGCCGACACGCTCGTCCCGCACCCCAGTTCTCGCGGGATGCCCCTCAGCATCGCCAGCTTCCGCAGTAGTGGCTCGAGAGTCAATACGTACAGGAGCGGCGACAGGGGGCATCCCTGACGAACCGAACGTGCAATGTCGAAGGGTCCCGATAGACGTCCATTGACGCGAACAACCGAACGGATGCCTGTGTACAAGGCAGCCATCCAGCCGCGGAAAACGGGACCGAAGCCGGCCGCTTCGAGGACGGCCTCCAAGTATCGATGGTCTACCCTATCGAAAGCTTTCGATTGATCCAAATTGATCAGGGCCCCACCCATGCCAGGTTCCTTAACTACCCTCTCTATGATGTAGCGCATCAGATGGAGGTTGTCATGGATGCTCCGGCCCGGCACGGCGCACGTCTGCTCCGTGCCGACCAGTTTCTCGATGACAAACGCCAACCGCTTGGCTAACACCTTGGCCAAAATTTTCATGTCTGCATTGAGCAGAGTGATGGGCCTAAAGTTATCTATGGCGTCCCCCTTGTTTGGATCTTTCTTCAGCAGCGTTACCGCTCCTCGGCTCACAAAACCGGGAATGCTCCCGTTCTGCTGCCAGTTGCAGTACACGACCGCCAAGACTTCTCCAAACAAGTCTGGCATACAGTTGTAAAGCTCGTAGGGCAGACCATCCAAACCCGGAGATTTGTCCGTCGAGCAACCCGCCATCGCGTCCCTCACCTCCTCCGCCGTGATGACCCCTTCGCAGCACTCCGCCTCTCTTGCCGAGAGTCGTGGCAAGCTGTGCAGGTAGGCACTAAAGTCCACCCTGCCTTCTCGCTCGCCACTCCTCCCGAACAGTCGGGCAAAATGCCGCTGAAACGCCTCGCACATCTTGCTCGGCTCGAGCAATTCGCGCCCCTGTTCGTCTACCAGAGACCGGATGGTGGCTCTGTTACCCCGCTGCGCCTCCGCCACCCGGGCCTCTCGTGCGGCTCCAACACCTTCATTCCTCAGAGCACGCATCCTTGCCCTGACAGCACACCCTTCGTGTTTAGCATTGAAGTGTTGGTCGAGGGCCAACCTCGCCGCTAAAACGTCGGATGCGATGCCACTTCGCAATGCCTCTTCTAACTTTATCACTAGCTCCCCCTCTTCTCTGTTCCTCTCTACAGCTAGTGCCCTGCTATACCTTATTGCTTCCGCCCTCACTGCTCTCTTGAGGGCAAACCACCATTTGTTGTTGACGATGGCTCCCGTCAAAGCCCTCTTTACTAACGTGCTAATCCGGTCTCTGAAAACCTGTCTCGACGGGAAAGACGCGTTTAGTTTCCAGTAACCGGGACCCTGCCTATGTGCCTTATCTAAGTCTAGCGTACACGTCACAAGTTTGTGATCCGTGTAGCTGACTATGTGGAACTGTGGACATCCTAAACTATCTCTATCTCTTGTCCTACACACTATCCTATCTAGATACGATCTCGACGACCCAATGCGGTTGCTCCAAGTCCACGTTGGCACATTTGGGTGGTCGAGTCGGTACCTGTCAGACAACTGGAAGCGTCTGAGCAGGTCTATGAGGCCTTTGCATCCCCTTCTACTTTTGTCACTCCCCACGTAGTCTAGATGCGTGTCCAAGGTAGCATTCCAATCCCCCACTAAAAGTAAGGGACGAGACGTTCCCAGGAATACTTCTAGACGTCGAAAGAAGTCTGACCGACCTGTTAAAGGAGGCACATAAACTGCCAGCAACCGAAAAGCGCCTCCATCGCTGCCGTCCACATCTAGGACAACCAGTCTACCCTCCGGGTCCGTAAATATCGTCTTTACTTGGAGATCCAGACTCTTGCGAAAAAGAACCGCCGTGCCACTACCGCCCATCCTCGTCAGACAGGGAGAAAAATAAATGTTAAACTGTCCGCCAAACATGGACTTTAGGGCCCGCGGTTCATGGAGTCTGGTCTCACTAATGGCTATGATATCCAAATTGTGTGACTTGATGTCATTTAAGAGGTACCCTTGTTTCCAAGGGGACCCTAAGCCACGCACATTCACACAACCAATCTTCACCATGATTCTATTTATACGTGTGCTTTAAAGCACAAAACAAAAGAACAGAGTGTTACTTGCCGTTAGAAAGTTTTGTTTCCTCCT
>NC_142935.1:85589587-85592087 GCF_046866305.1 Octopus bimaculoides
CTTGATGGGTCTTCTTCTCAAGCACAGCGTAATGCCAAGGTCTCAGTCATTGCCTCCATGAGGCCCAGCACCCAAAAGGAACTTTTCACGTTCCATCGGCATCAGCTGCTTTGCTTCCACGAGGCCCAACTATATATATATATATATATATATATATATATATACACACACACACGTGTGTGTGTGATTGTGCATATATATGTGTGTATGTATTGCATGCATTTATATATATATATATATATATATATATATATATATATATATATATAGTGAGTTCAAACAAGAAAAACGACAAAAAAAACAACAAAAAACAACAACGCAAGGACGTGATACAGATATTGTGTTACTGGACACTCAGGAAAAAAAAAGAAAGAGAATTTGACGTTTCAAGCGAAGCTCTTCATCAGAAATATAGGAAAGTCCAAAGAAGGGAAGACGGAGAAAGAAAAAATCACCAACGATATACACAAGGTTACATATATATCCGCTTTACAACTGTGCAGACTCCAACAATGATAGCACTTACCAAGGTCATTCAATCTTTTTAGGTGATCAATAGACTGATTGAGAAAACCAAACCATGACTGCACCTATAATGCATATTAGAAATGGCTGTAAGTCAAATTTGCACAAATAAAGAAATACGTAAAGCCCATTATTTATGCCTTTTCTTATATATCACTCTATGAGAAAGACCTCAATCTCAGACCTTACCTTTAGATTCCTTGGAGTTCTTTACTAATCTGGAAACATTTTGTTAACCTGATGTATTTGTATTAACAAAGAGCTTATGAAGTATTTTGTCCAGATTGACAATTCCTTATTAATAACACTTTGCATGTGTGTGTGTGCGTGCGTGCGTGTGTGTGTGTGTGTGTGTGTGTGTGTGTGTGTGTGTGTGTGTGTGCAACCAGGAAAAATAGAAGTCAAAATATGAGTGTATGTATATTTTTTATTAATATTTAGCAGAAGCAACAAAGTGACTCAAGGTCCAAAAGTTAGTTACAGGTTGAAGGGCTGCAGATTTATATAGCTGTTGAGAATTACACCTTCCTGTGGATTGATCTAGATCAAATTTTAAATCATAACAATGTCATGTGGATAATTAATATTTTTCAAATAGTTTGTTTGTTGTATATATAATGGAACAAAAACACAATAGAGGACAATAAAACATTCAGACAGATAGACGGTACAAAGGCAGAGAGGAGAAACAACAATTAGAAGGACAGGCAAAAAAAGATGGGTCATTAATGGCCTTCCTTCCTCAGTCAAGTTACCAGAAGTCCTTACTGTTTCGGGCAAAAGAAAGATATGACTAAATATAAAATAAAACTTGAAAGTGTTAAATCTCTGTTCTGATATCTATTAATTTATATATATAGATATATGGTCATCTACAGGTCATCTTGGACATGACTTATCATCATCCTCATCATCATTAACGACATCATCATCATCATCATTATCGATTCCAGCACTTGACTGATAATTATTTTATTGATCTCTGAAAGATGAAAAGTAAAGCTGACCTCAGTGGCATTTCAACTCTGTAAAGAGACAGAAGAAATACAGCTATGCATTTTCTCTGATGTGTTAACAATCTTGCTAGAGCTGGCAGAACCATTAGTTCACTGTACAGAATGCTTAGTGGCATTTCATTCACATATACATTCTGAGTTCAAATTCTGCCATGGTTGACTTTGCCGTTCATCCTTTCAGGATTGATAAAATAAATGCTAGTTAAGCCTTGAGGTCAATGTAATCAACTTACCCTCTCTCCCAAGCATGCTGGCCTTGTGCCAAAATTTGAAATTATCATCATTATTATTGTTGTAGTTGTTGTAATGAGCTGGCTGAATGGTTGGTGAGTTAGGTGAAATGTTTAGTGGTATTTCATCCATCTTCTCGTTCTGAGTTCAAATTCTGACAAGGTCAACTTAGCCTTTCGTCCTTCTATGGTCAATAAATTAAGTACTAATGAAATACTGGGGTCGATATAATCAACTAGTCCCCTCCCACCAAATTTCAGGCCTTGTGCCTATCGTAGAAAGGATTATTATTGTTTTTATTATTACTATTATTATTGAGTGGGAGAGCAGTGCATGCCATCAAAGTGACATTGGGATACAAATATATGAAGCCCATTATACCCATCATGACTACCCATCTGATAAGGGTACACCAAGCACATGCATCACAACCATATGTGCATGACATGGTGATTTCATATCGAGATAAACAGTACATGACCTTGCAGGTAAGGCCCAATTAGAATTTTCTTCAGGTCGAGTATCCCATTCTGCTCAAAAGGACCCTGTTTTGTTTTAAGGATGATGACCTATGTTTTCAGAGGTGAATTATTCAAACCCCAAAGAATTTCTCTCAATACATGGTAATAATGCTCCCCTACTACTTCTGTTTGTGATCAGAGATGCACATATCGTCAGCCACCAAGGAACATGCTCAACTGGTTACGGTCAAGCAGCTGACAAGCAAA
>NC_142935.1:85599587-85677087 GCF_046866305.1 Octopus bimaculoides
CAGGAAAGGCACCAATTATGAGATTGCTGCTTCTATTACAGAGTATAAATGCAAACAAAGAAATGCAGTAACAGTTTTACGCTTATTAATCAGTTATGATCAGTTCGATAATTAGTGGAATTATTACATTAGTCAACATGCTGGGTTCAGCACATTGTTTGATGTAATAATTCCATCAGTTAACAAAACAATTATAACTGTCTAATAAATGTAATGCCATCGTTTGCATTCCTTTGTTCATTTGCATTCATTCATATGTACATACATACATATGCATGTGTATATATATACATAAATACAGTGACATCCCAACAGATTCCATAGTACCTGCCAGCCATACTACATTACTGGCTCAAGTAACTGACGACTGTTCCCCTACTATGACTATGGTAAACAGCAGGCACAACAACAATGGTTATTGTAGTAGTTGTGATAGGATTATATGCCAGTGAAATGTCCCCTTACTGAAATTTTCTGAGAAAAAAATAAACTTTATCTTTGAAGTACCACCAGATACAGTATTAAAAGCTGTTAATGAAATTGGTGGTGAGTACTTACAGCAGGGTGGTGAACCCACATATTGGCAGATTAACACCTGTCTATATGCTCTGGTTACTGCTGTAAAACAGTACATGAACGACATTCAAAAAGTAAACAAAACCGAAACAAGAAAGAAAGTACCATCATGGGTTTTGAAGACAGAGAAAAAGATAACAGGTTTACAGAAGGCCTTCAGCCATGTGATGATACTTATTACATGCAAACAAGCAAATTACTATACGTCCCATCAACAGAAAGTAAAAAAGGAGGTAGAAGTGATGTTTGGCGACAGCAAAAAGAGGACACTCACTTGCAAACTGATTATCCTCAAGCAGAAGCTAAAAGCTGTCAGTGAAAAACTTGGACATCAGAAGAGAATAACTGAGAGAAGAACAATAAACAAAAAACCACAACCAGGCAGCAGTATACAGAGACATGAGAGGAGGAGCAATAAATAGCATGGAAGCTCCTTCCTGAGAAGACATAGACTCCTTCTGGAGGAAAATCTGGAGTGAAGAGAAGGAATTTAACCAAGATGCTCTGTGGCTGGAAGAAATCTGAAGAAGTTATTGCTCCTGCGTTACATCCAAGACATACAACATTGATGGTGAAACTCTTGCAACTATGATCCAGAAACTCTAGGATTGAAAGCACCTGGAAGAGACTAGATTGTTGGATATAAGTACAAGAAGCTAACATTCTACCGACCATATCTTATCAATCTGTACCAGCAAGCTCTCATTGGAAACCATAGCATAGCACACTGGTTAGCTCTGGCAGAGACAAAATTGATCCCCAAATGCAGAACCACTCACAAGCCAAAAAACTACCAGCCAGAACCAGCATGCCAGAGCTTAATGTATAAAATATATACAGCATGTTTAAACCTCTTCCTCCAGGACCATTGTGAAACCAATAACATTATCACAGCAGAACAAGCACCTGGGAAGAAGGGAGTCTGGAAAACTGGACCCTAAAATGATGATTATGATGATGATGATGATGATGATGATGATGATGATGATGATACACACACACACACACACACACACACACACTCAATTTTTGCTTCTTTTCTATCACAAAAACTTTAAAATGATCAATACAGCATTGTGTCGTAAGTGCATATATGTTTCTTCATATGTAAGCTAAACAAGATTACATATCTGAAACCATGGTTTCATTTAGTTGTTGCTTTGGCTAATTGTACACAAGCCAATTAAGAAGGAATGAGCAAATGCACTTACTGTTTTATACAGTAATCAAGGGGTCTCTACTGTCAATTATTATTATATGTTTGACTTTTGCTTTGCATTTGTACAAGTTGGATTCAAATCACACCCAGAGACCTCAAGAGACAACAAGTTAGAAGTTCATGTAGGTGTTATGCCTAGGGTACCATATCTTTGGATTTGTACATAGTGTTGTTCTAGAGAATGTTTAAGAAACCATAAGAAAATTATGTGTTTGTTTCAAAATTTGAGATCACATAGACAGTATTTTACGTAGGATATGGGCAGTTCCCATGAGCACTATCTTTTGAACTTCAGCCATTTTGGGGTTTCCTGGTATCTGAGCTAGGTAGTAATCAGCCCGGTTCGCTGTCATTCCCAGGGCACCTATGACAATAGGTATTGTTTTAGTCTTCAGATTCCACATTTTGCTAATTACTATTTCAAGATCTTTATATTTGCTCAGTTTTTGGTAGGTCTTGACAGATACGTTTATATCGATTGGGACAGTCATATCAATGAGGAGGCATGATTTTTGTCTGAAGTCTTTCAGTATGATGTCTGGCCGATTTGCATCTATCTTTCTGTCAGTTTGAATGGTGAAGTTCCAGAGGAGTGCGATGTGATCATTTTCAAGTACTGGGGGTGGTTTGTGTTCCCACCAGTTTTTATCATGGGGCAAGTCCAGGTTTTTGCAAATTACCCAGTGAATATATTGTGCAGCTCTATCATGCCTGTTGAGTTATTATTATTATTATTATTATTATTATTATTAGTGGTAGTATTAGTATTATTATTTGACAATATGAAGAGCACGATGCAATTTGCAATAGTGATTATAAATCATATTGCGTTCTAATTGTCTATTTTCATTCGTGAAGAATTACATCAATCTTTATAAATTATTATTATTGTTGTTGGTGGTGGTGTTGTTATTATCATCATTATTATTATTATTATTATTATCCTTTTCTTTCAATTTTGTTTCCATTTTTTGGCAAGTATCTTCCCAACATCTAAGGCAAAGAGACTAACTGTATGCATTGGTAGGCCATTAAAATAGTTACACCAGATTGTTCCTTTACAAAGTTACGTGGTAGAAAAAAAGAAAGAAAGAAAAAGAATGAAAGAGAAAAGGAAGAAAGAAAGAAGAAAGAAAGAAAGAAAGAAGGAAAAAGAAAGGAAGAAAGAAAAAAGAAAGAAGAAACATTTTTCTTAAAAATAGGGGAAAAAATGGAAGAAAGGAAACAAAGAAAATAAAGGGGCAAAAAAGAAGAGAAAATTCACAGCAACAATGCTCTTCTCAATACATGTGATGTACCAGTTAAAACAATCTTTTGAACTTCTTGCATTGATGTCAAGCCAGGAATCATCTTCAAATAATTCTCATTTATTATTTATTATTATTATTATTATTATTATTATTATTATTATTATTATTATTATATTTTAAAAAAAGGATTGACGACTATTATTACTATTATTATTATTATTATTATTATTATTATTATTATGTGATGAAAACTCTCAGCTTATTTTGCTGGATATCATGGGAAGTGTCAGCTGCCCACAGCCAGCAGACTGAGGTGACACTTGTTTACTGGTCATGCTTCAAGAACCTTGAGAATAATTCTTGCAGTTCCAAGCAATGCTGATTTTTGTAGATGTTCTACTTTCACACTTGTGCCAACCTTTTTCAGCCATGTTGGTAGTTGAGTGCTGATACTTCCAAGTGCACCGATTACTATTGGTACCACATCTACTCTCCTCATTGACCACGACCTTCATATTTCCCACTTCAAATCGTCATAGTTATTTATTTTTTCTTTTTCTTTCACATCGGTCCAGTTGTCATCGGGGCATGCTATTTCAATTATCATGGACATTCTTTCTTTTTTATTCACCACAACAATGTCCAGATTCCGATGTCTGGCCAGGTGATCGCACTGGATCATTGTATCCAACAGGATTTTGCAATTCTCATTCACGGTGACTCCTTCTGGGGTTTTCTCATACCACATCTTTGCCCTTTATAGGCCATGATTACCACAGAGTTCCCAATGGATCATTCTTGCCACATTAACTTAGCATCTTTTGTATTCTCATTGTCCCAATTTCAGGCATTCACTAACGATGTGTTATACCATTTTACCCCTCTCACCAAACATTCTGCATTTGTCACTGTCAGTAGTGTTGTCTATTCTGCACATAGTTGGACCTTAATGCTTGTCCTTGAGCTGCACATATGAGTGCTTCTGTCTCTCCTCATCCATAGCCTCATCCAGAGCCACTGGTTCTCTGTATCTGCCATGGTGTTCACATATCTTGCAAACTGACTGTACTTTTTTTCCTTCTGTGATTTTTTTTTTTTTCATTACTTGGTCAAATTTTTCTTTCATTACATAATTTTCAGTTTTGATGATGCCAGCCTTCTCTGTATGTTTCAGCAGTAGCTCCATGGCATTTTTTATATATCACCTTAAGCTGTTTTCTTCTGCTTCGATACAGTCCTGGTAACTGAGCAAACCTTATTATTATTATTATTGTTCAGTAGTTTTATTTTTATAACGTGCTTTCACTTCACTACCGAGCGCAGCTCTGTGCGCCTTGGGTATGTGCTGTGGTTTGCTGTGGTGCTCTTATGTTTACTGTATTGAAAGTGTTTTGCGTAGAATGTGTGCAGTACCCAGTAGTGCAATTTTCTGTATGTTATATATATTTGTAAGTCCTGGTATTTTTGTTATGTATTTGTCTGAATATTTTTTTATTATACCTAAGGCACCTACTATGATAGGAATTGTTTCTGTTTTTAGATTCCACATTCGAGTTATCTCTATTTCCAGGTCTTTGTATTTTGAAAGTTTTTCCATTTCTTTTAGAGAAACGTTGTCATCTGCTGGTATTGATACATCAATTAGAAAGCATTATTATTATTATTGTTATTATTATTATTATTATTATTATTATTATTATTATTATTATTATTATTATCATTATTATTACTATTAATATTATTAAGGTGGTGAGCTGGCAGAATTATTAGCATGCTGGACGAAATGCTTAGCAATATTTTGCCCATTGCTACCTTCTCAGTTCAAATCTCACTGAGGTTGACTTTGCCTTTCATCTTTTCGGGATCGATGAATTAAGTACCAGTGAAACACTGGGGCCAATGTAATCAACAAGTCTCTTCTGCCCCTCCTCCTAAATTCCGGGCCTTGTGCCTATAGTAGAAATTATTATTATTATTATTATTATTATTATTATTATTATTATTATTATTATTATTCAACATGCATCAGTGGGAAATTTTTTCAAGTTCACAGAAAAGAATTTGAATATATGTCAGCATGTTAGAATATATTTATTTTGTTGATGACTGAAGACGCTTAGCAAATATAAAGTTGCTCTGTAATCAAAGATCACAACATTCCAATCTATTTTAAAATGCACATGCCTTATCTAGCATTGCCCATATCAATCTGGTGATTTCTCCTTTATCTTTTAATCTCCAAACATGTTTCATAAATAACCCGCTAAGCAAAATGCCTTTTCTTTTTAATTAGATACATTGATGATCATAGTTTAAATCTCATTTCAATTTACTATAAATCCCATTTTTTTTTCAATAGACTAAATATCTTTAGGTTTCCCATTTTACTGTCAGTGAGGAGTAGTATTGAATGGGGAGGTCTTGTGTCAGGTGAAGATGTGTTGGTATACTCTAAAGTTACAGGGGGGTGTATATTAATGAAGTGGTATGGAGGGTTGGATAGGGTTATTGGGTGGGTAAGTTCACAAGAGTACAACAGGAGAGTGAGAGATGGAGGGGAGGGGAATGCAATGAGTGAACATGAGTGTGAGGAGGGGTGTTGGGAGGATATGATGTGGGGTGAGAGATTTGTCAGGGACAGATTACATGCAGGTAAGTTCACAAATGTATGAAAAACGAGTGGGAGATAGAGGGAAGTGAGTGTAGTGGAACAATGAACATGGATTTGGAGATAGGGTATCAGAAAGATGTGTCATGGAGGCGAGATTTGTCAAGGAGTATATATATGTTTGTGTTGGGGGGGGTGGGGGGTGTTTAGAATATACAAATGAAAGATATAGTACTCAATACATTAAGAATAGTTTATTTGTACTTTCAAAACTAGGATTCACAGTGCTGCTATTTTGAGTACACGCACCCATTTACTTTCTTTTATCGTTTCTTAATTTTTTTTCCTTTTATCTGTTTTAGTCATTAGACGACCTTCAAGAACTTTTAGTTGAATGAATCAACCCTAGTACTTATTATTTTTTTAAAGCCTGGTACTTATTCCCTCTAGCTAGACAATGAACAAAGAGGTTTTGTGGAGTTTTTGAGGGGGTTCAGGAAGAGATTTCATCACAAACGACAAGAGCACCTGCACCAGGACAATGCATCCATTCACAATTCCATCCTGCAGTAAAATGGCATATCAACAAAACACATACACTATGTATGTGCAGCTAATAATGTCTACATTATTAGGCCTGTTTTTAATTCATAAATATATATATAGCTACTACATATGTGGAAAATCAGTGTGCATTTGTTTGTGGCATTGTTAGCTAACTCCTCCCACATAGTTTTATTGATTTTGATGAAACTTGATACGTGAGTAGAACTCATGTCTGGAAACCTCATGACATACTTAGATTGTTGAAAAAATTGATAATACGGCCCCTGGAAGGGACTTTTATATCTACCTCATATAACTAATGTTTTTTAAATAACCCATAGCATCTGCACAATATTTTTTTTTAAAACACTCAAGGGAAATAATCCATTTCATTGTTTATGTTCAATTACTTTGAATATTGACTTTTTGTGTGTCCAATTTCTAATTTTTGCAAACAATATCACTTTTATACTTTATTTGAGACATGAGTAGAACTCATGTCTGGAAACCTTGTGACATACTTAGATTGTTGAAAAAGATCAATAATAAGGCTCCTCCAATGGATCCTTCTATCTACTACATATTACTAATATTATAGTTAAACAACCCAAAGGAAATAACCCGTACCACCTGCAGTTTTTAGCGAAGTGATCAATACTTGATTCTCATGATCAGCCGACCTAATTCTGCATTTCATTACACGCAGTTTTGAACTGCTAAACATTATTATTGCACTTCCTTAATTTGAATCTTAAACCTTAAAGACTTCATTCATACATTTCTATAGATACATACTTTTTGAATGCCCATTACTCCAATAATTCTGCATTTTTACAGTTACACTTTCTCCATGACAGTAGATAAATTTTTTATTCCACAATGTATTTGTAGTGGCTTCATGCAGGCATAGCGTGGATTCTATCCTCAATTGCCAAATTTCACTTAACACTTCAACAGGGCTTTTCTCATGGTAAAACAATAGTTTTTCTGTGAATGACAGCTGTTATATATTTCCCAGATGCCTTCGCTAAGCAGAATAATGTCTTTGCCACTTGACCTTTCTAACCTCTTCTAGGCCACTACTGGCTGGAATGGAGATAACAGACCTCCAACGAAATCATTTGTTCTCAACAATATGTCTGTCCTTCTGACTGCTTTTTGATAGTTATAAAAACAAGAACTCTGTAAGCTAAAGGCAGTTACTGAGAGCGACCATCAGTGAGTGTGAACGTTATTGCACTTTCTTCAAACACTTCATTCATATATTTAATCAACCTCTCTCACCAACCTCCGACAATCTTTCTGACCAACCTCCAGCTATCTGTCCCTCCTCCAGCTGACAGTTTTTTGTACTTTTCCGTGATGGAAAATACACCTTTTGCGGCAGTAATAACAGAAGTGCTTCCTTATATCAGAGTAATAAGGTGCTTCAATAGAACATCTTCACCCCCAGGAATTACCGGGTCCACCAGCTAGCATATATATATATATATATATATATATATATTTATATTGTGTGTGTGTGTATTTATATATATAAATATATGCGCACATATACATATATATATACCTATATATATATATATACACACATTTATAAACATAATTAAGGGATCAGCAAGCATTTGCTTCACCATATACCGAAGTTCAGAAATAGCAGCTAAAAAAGCTGATCCCTTAATTATGTTTATAAATGTATGGGAACTTTTAAATAAGTTCTCCACCGATAATGGTGCTTACATACCGAAGGGCTTGGTAAAAATTATTAATTGTTGATTTATTAATAAATTAATAAATTGATAAATCTTTACCCTTTTAATTTGTAATAATTATATATATATATATATATATATATATATATATATATATATATATATATATATATATATATATATATGCATGTATACATGTAAGATTCTTTATCATTACTTCAAATAATGTTTATCATTAAATTACAAATCTTCCACTTTATTCTTGTGCTGTTCTTCTCATGTTTATTTTTGTGTGAAAATCACAGGCAGTCAAGTCAGTTGCCTGGAAGAGCTTGTTTATATATGTGTTTATATACATATGTGTGTGTGTGTGCTGGTGCCATGTTATAAGCACTGGTGCTGGTGTCATGTAAAAAGCACCCAGTACACTCAGTGGATTGATTGGCATAAAGAAGGGCATCCAGCCATAGAAACTATGCCAGAACAGACAATGGAGCCTGGTGCTTCCCCTAGCCTTACCAGTTCCAGTGAAACCGGCCAACCCATACCAGCAAGAAAAGTGGACGTTAAATGATGATGATGATGATACACACATACATTGTATATATATATATATATATATACACACACACAAATACATACATTATGTATATATATATATATATATATATATATATATATATATATATATATATATATATATATATATATATATATATATGTATGTATATATATATATATATAAATACATATACCTATATATATATATATGTATATGTACATACATACAAACATGCATACATATACGTATGTATCTGAATGTGTGTGTGTTTGTGTGTGTGCATGCGTGCATAAATGCACATTGACAGACAGACAGACACAAAGAAAAAAAAGATATACATAGAAAGATATGTTTCCATACATACATACATATATATATATATATATATATGTATATAGAAAGAGATGTGTTTACAAGTGGTATTTTACGTGGTAGGTAATGATAGGAACAAAGGAAAGAAGAACTCAGTAACTTGGAGTACTTATTCAGTGGAGGTTTATAGTTCCAGTTTAAAGTATTCTACCGCTCAGAGTTTCATGTCTGTGGCCTTGGAAGTTATAGAAACTGTTCCCTCATCTAAAGCAAAAGCTGCTGTTTCTACAATTTAACTATTGATATTTATTCTGTTCTCCACTATAAAACCTGATATGTAACAGACTTAAACAATATCATGACAGATCAACAAGCTTATTTATACAATTGTAATGTTGTTCATTCATGTATAGAATTTTGTTTTACTTATTTTTTATGTGTATCTCTTGTAATAACTATCATGTACTTGTGTTGTGTATATGGCTCTGGCATATCAAAGAGCTGTTTATAATACAAGAATTATGGTCTGGGTGACATCTGGCCAGTGTTAATATTATCAAAGCAGATAAAACATTTAATAACTTTTGAGGTCAGATAGCAAAAGACTTAGAATTCTTTACCTGTTTATATGATTATGTTTATTTGCCAAAACTGTACCTTTTTATACAATCATACTTCATAGTCTGGAGAATAAACAAAAATAAAGTTTGTTGATTTTTTTTATTGTTTAAATCTGTTTAAAAATTGATTTCAGACTGTAGTCAGTGGGGAATGGAATAAATATCATTGTCTAAACCAGTGGTTCTTAACCATTTTAAACCTATGGGATCCTTTTCATTCCTCTTTTACTCTACTGGACCCTCATAGCCATTCAATGTTTAAATAAAATCCTATCATATTTTCATAACTGAATATTGTTAGGAATTGTATGAAAAACTTGTTGAAATATTGTGTATTGTAGAAGTATAACCAGTTTATTGTGCATAAATTCTAACAACAAAATCTTATATGGACTCCAAGGGTCATATAGACCCTGGTTGAGAACCACTTGCCTAAATAGATGCATCAAAAGTTTTCACTTTGTCAATGGGGTTGAATTAAAAATATTTACCAGATGCTGACATGCAGAACAGATTCCTCTTTCTCCTGAAGTTCATCAGTGTGGTTCAATATATCTACCCTGTATACAGGGTAGATATATTGAGGAAGCCAAACTTGCAAAATTGCTGTAACATTTGAAACTCTCTCATTGCACATTAATGGATTTAGTAATTAAAAAATAGATTAATAACATTCACATATAATTACAAAACAAATAATTTATTCTATATGGCTTCCATTGTTTGCAATTACCACCTCCGCACAGTTCTGGAACTCCGCACAACTCTTCACCACAAAGTCATTGGACATCCTGGCCCACTCCTAATTGATGGCAGCCTTCATAGAGTTAATGTTGGGGTGGGAGGTTTTGTTGGTAGCATGCTCCAAAATGTCTCACATGGCATAATCCAGAGTGCTGATATCCAGGCTGAAAGAGAAACAGAAATCTGCAGGCCAGAAAGCAGCAAAGCTGGATTGGCAGAAATTCTGTACCCTCATGGCAGTATGGCAAGGACCACCATCCTGGATCCACACCTAGTTGCCCTCTGGGTAGTTGGTCTTAAGCCATGACAAGACATGATATTTCAGTGTCTTGTAGTAGGCATCAGCACCCACCTTTTCTTTTCGGCTTGTAGAAGCAAATGGACACCTTTCTTCTGTTTGAGGCCACAACACCAAAGGCCATGACTTGGGCTGGATGTTTTATCCTGAAGGTGCCACTGACGTCAGCTATTGACTCCATAATGTACCAGTCATTTCTGCAGCTCACAACAGCAATCACTGTGAAGATCTCATCAGAGAAAATTTTCAGTGGACCTGTTCTTCTTGAGGTATGAGAAAACCTTTTTTGCACCTCTCCAGTGTCCTGGCCTTCATAAGTTATTTTCAGTCATTGCTAGACATTGCTATCAAATCAAAGGTTTTAAAGATTAAAATCTTTAAAGTAGTGCTGTCGACCTATTGATGACACCAGTGCTTATTTGAATCTAGTATATATTTCATTAATTTTCATCCATCAAACTGTGAAGTTATAGTTTATAGTAGATGCTACACCGTGCAAATGAACTTGAAACCATGTAGTTACCATATAACAATGTCTGTTCATGTTTGTGCCTGCATCTGTGTTTATATGCATAGATGTGTGTGTGTGTGTGTGTGTGTGTGTGTGTGTGTGTGTGTGTGTGTGTGTGTCCAGCCACACAGTCAAAGAATTTACCCTTTCTAAAGAAACTGTTGTTGCTAAGCAACAAATCTTACTCTGACAACATCATGTGAACCACCTTAACCAACAGTAGCCTATTTTTCAGTAGCTTATTTGGACTTCCTGTATTTCTCCATTCAGTAATCTAAACTTGAAAAAGACAGGTTTCTGTTGGAAGCTTGTGAAACTTTTAAATTACATGGAGCTGAATCAAACTGCTTTAAATAATATATATATATATATATATTCAAAAGTCTTTGTGAAAATTAAATGATACAGTTTTACTAAGTATAAAAATGACCTTTTTTGATATTATATATATTTTTTTAATGTTAAAAATTCTTTATCAGAACGTCACTGACCTTTTTGGAAGAAGTTTCTTTCTAGTGTGTGTAAGCATTTTCAATTAATTTCTCAAACACACATGTTTTTGGATAGTGTGTGAAAGAGGAAGTTGCTATGTTTGTAGTAGTGGTAGTATTAACTATTTCTGGTTTATTTTTGGACTTAAATATATATATATATATATATATATATATATATATATATATATATATATATATACATACTTATATGTATGCATGTGTGTCTATATATATATATATATATATCAGAATAAGCACATAAATGTAAAACAAGGTGGAAAAAATAGTACTCAAATACAAGAGGTAGAGTAATATGCTTTATTAGAAAGCACCAAAAATATTACAAAAACTGTTACTCAGAGTTTCACGTTCCCAGTTACAATGACAAGTATTCCAATTGTTCCGATCAACAAATCAGCCTGCAAATGTCTAAAAAGTCCACAGATATGCATACCCTTAATGTAGTTCTCAGGGAGTTTCAGCATGACACAGCATGTGACAAGGCTGACCCTTTGAATTATATGTAAAACTCATTTTTGCTAGCTGAGTGAACCTGAGCAATATTAAAATAAAGTGTCTTGCTCAAGGTACTGAATTCACAACTTTATGATCATGACAGTATACTGTAGCCATTTAACCATGCACCTTCACACACACACACACACACACACACATACACATACACACACATATGTCTGTAAATTTGAGCATGAGTGTATGTAATTCCTTTTATGCAGAAAAATATTTGTTATACATATATTCTTGAATTGTGTCGCACAAGGTGTTAATGGATAATTTGCAGAAATAAAGGAGAAAAGAAAAAATTCAGAATATGTTTTACAGTAACTTCATTGAACTTGAGTACTACAACCTAATGATTTGTTCGACTGATATTTTGGACCAGCTGAAAGTGGAGCAGATTTTGCTGTGACAATGTTTTATCTAAAAGGAAAAGGAAGCCAAGACTTATTGCTAACTTGTCAAATTGGAACTAAAAAGAACAAAGTGAAAGATTTTCTGAATTCCACTTCATATAGCCAAAGGGGTCCACCAAGGATCACTCCTTAGACCCCTTTTGTTCATCATAGTCCTCCAGGCAATAACAGAGGAATTCAAGACAAGCTGCCCCTGGGAGCTCCTCTATGTTGATGCCCTTGTTCTTATAGCTGAATCACTACCAGAACAAAAGAAGAAGTTCCAGGTAATGGAAGCAAGATCTAGAATTGAAGGGCCATAGAGTTAACCTATCAAAAACCAAAGTCTTAATAAGTAGGAAGGCAAATATATCACAAATCCCTTCAGGTAGATCTGCTAGATCTGTAGAAAAGGCATAGGTAGAAACTCCATCAGATGTACCTGGTGTAAGATTTGGACACATAAGAGGTGCAGCAATATCAGAGGAAGGTAAATAGGGAAAATAACTTTTGTGTGGAAGATGCACAGGTTCAATAAGCACCAAAAATATAGAGAAAATGAACTCCATCAACTGCCAAGTGGGTAAGCTAGAGGTAGTAGATAGCTTCCGTTATCTAGGTGACAAAGTTAGTAGTGGAGGTGGAGGCTCCTAGAACATAGCTGTGAGAATAAGAATAGGCTGGGTAAAATTCAGAGAGCTCCTACCTCTGCTGGCAACAAAGGGTCTCTCCCTCAGAGTGAAAGGCAGATTGTATGATGCCTGTATGTGAACAGGCATGCTACATGGCAGTGACACATGGGCTGTAACAGCCAAGGACATGCATAGGCTTGAAAGAAATGTCAGTGTGAATGTTTGACAGAGTGTAAGCATCTTGAGGAAAAAGTCGGGCATAAGAGGCATCAGATGTGGTGTGCAAGAGAGATGACTGTGCTTGTATGGTCATGTGATGTGTATGGACGAGGACAACTGTGTAAAGAAGTGCTGATCTCTAACTGTGGAGGGGATCTGTAATAGAGGTAGACCCAATAAAACATGGGACAAGGTAGTAAAGCATGGTCATCAAACTTTGGGCCTCACAGAGGCAATGACAAATGATTGAGACCTTTAGCAATATGCTGTGCTTGAGAAAACCTGTCATCATCATCATCATCGTTATTTAACGTCTGTTTTCCATGCTGGCATGGGTTGGACGGTTTGACTGATGACTGGGAAGCCAGTAGGCTGCGCCAGGCTCCAATCTGATCTGGCAGTGTTTCCACAGCTGGATGCCCTTCCTAACACCAACCACTCCAAGAGTGTAGTGAGTGATTTTTATATGCCACCGGCATGGGAGCCAACAGGCGGCACTGGCATCGACCACATTCAGATGGTGCTTTTTACATGCCAATGGCGATGTGGGTAGGACTCACATCAGGAGTCAGCGGCGATGGGGGTAGGACTCACATCAAGTCACGCTTAAATGGTGCTTATTTCATGCCACCAGTATGGGTGCCACTCAGGCAGCACTGGCATCAGCCACAACTACAATTTCCATTTTGATTTTGATCTTGATTTGCTTTTGATTTTGATTTTTGATTTTTGATTTTACTTGACTCAATAAGTCTTCTAAAGCACAACGTTGCCCGATGATTCAAGGTTACTTTTAAATGGGCTGGTTATGCGACACTGGTATAGGCTCTGGCTGTGATCTCACTTTACTTGCCGGGTCTTCTCAGTCACAGCATATCTCCAAAGGTCTCAGTCTCTTGTCATTGCCTCTGTGAGGCCCAACGTTTGAATGTTGTGCTTCACCACCTCATCCCATGTCTTCCTGGGTCTCCCTCTTCCACAGGTTCCTACCACTATTAGGGTATGACACTGCACACAGCTCTCCTCATCCATATACAGCACATGACCATACTAGTGCAGTTGTCTCTCTTGTACATCACATCTGATTCTTCTTATGCCCAACATTTCTCTCAGGGCGCTTACACTCTGTTGTGTGTGCACACTGACATTACACATCCAGCGAATCATACTAGCTTCATTTCTTTCAAGCTTATTTATGTCCTCAACAGTTATGGCCTATATTTCACTGCCATGTAGCATGGCTGTTCACACACATGCACCATACAGTCTACCTTTCACTCTGAGCGTGAGGCCCTTCGTTACCCGTAAAGGTAGGAGCTTTTTGAATTTTTCCCAGGCTATTCTTATACTAGTGGCAACGCTCTCAGAACATTCACCCCCACTATAGACTTGGTCACCTAGCTACCAGAAGCTATCAACTACTTCTATTTTCTTCCCCTGGCATGTGATGGAATCTGTTTTCTGAACATCTTTGGTGTTTACTGCCCCTGTGCATCTGTCGCACACAAAACTATCGTCCCGGTTAACCTTCCTTTGATATTGCTGCACCTCTTATGTGTCCATAGCTTACACTGGATGCATCTTATGGAGTTTCTGCTTACACATTTTCGACAAATTGAGCAGCGCCATCTACTTGAAGGGGTTTGTGATATGTCTGCCTTCCACCTTACTAGAACTTTGGTTTTTGCTACATTGACTCTAGAGCCCTTCGACTCCAGACATTGCATCCACACCTGAAATTTCTTCTCTAGTTCTGGTAGTGATTCAGCTATAAGAGCAAGGTCATCAGCATAGTGGAGCTTCCAGATGCAACCTGGCTTGAATTCCTCTGTTATTGCCTGGAGGACTATGATGAATAAGAGGGGGCTGAGGATTAACCCTTGGTGAACTCCTACTTCTTCACTATACTCATTGCCAACACTCACCTTACTGACAGCATCCGTGTACAGAGCTTATACAGCTCTTACTAAACACTCATCTCTCCCTAGTTTCCATATTGCCCACAAGATAACGGATCGGGGGACCCTGTCAAAGGCTTTCTCCAAGTCAATGAAGGCCAAGTACAGAGGTTTATCTTTGGCCAGGTATTTCTCCTGCAGTTGCCTTACGAGAAATATAGCCCCAGTGGTGCTTCTACTTGGCACAAAACCAGACTGCATCTCATCCAGGCTAACTCTTTCCCTAATTAGTTGGGCTATGACCCTCTCCGTGACCTTCATCATCTGATCCAGCAATTTGATATTCCTGTAGCTATTTCTATCTAAAGCATCACCTTTACCTTTGTAGCAGCTGCTACACCAGTCATTGGGTGTGACTCCTTCATGAACTATCTGATTAATAATTCGGGTGACTAGACTATAACCCACACACCAAGTCATGGCTGATACTGGTGTCACATAACTGACACCCATGCTGGTGGCACATAAAGAGCACCTTAAAGCATTGGGCCTCACGGGGGGAAAAGTAGCTGATACCAGTGGCACATGAAAAGCTCCTTTTGAGTGTGGGCCTCACCGAGTCAATGACCAAGACCTTTGACATAATGTCATGTTTGAGAAGAAGACCAATCAAGCCAAGCAAAATCGCAGTCATGACAGATATCAGTGTGACGCAAATGACAGCCATGCCCATGGCACGTAAAAGCATCTGTTAAACTCTCAGAGTGGTTAGCTTTAGGAAGGGCTTCGAACCTATTAATCTGCAACACCAATTTCAGGAAGCCAGCCAGCCACCTGATAACCTATCAATCAGGTCAATCTGCTAGATTGATTTCATTCTCACCAGACAGTGGGATGCATGGTTGCTCTTAAATGCAAAGACTTTCCCTAGTGAAGAATGTACCCACCAGCATAGACTAGTTATTAGCTACTTTAGACTCCAGGCCAGAATGCCAAGAAACAGACCAATCCAGAAAAGAAGGATTTGGAAGCTTAAGGACCCTTCATATGGTCAGAGATTTAGGGACATCCTAATTGAGAAATTTGATGATAGGGAGGAGGAGCTACAAACTTGTGACATAGAGGGAAACTAGTAATTCCTGCAGGATAGCTTGCTAACTGTCACAGACCAAATCTGTGGCTGGTGCAAAGTCCCTTCCAGACTTAAGATAACGTGGTAGTAGAACAATACCGTAGACAGGGTCATTAGAGCAAGAAATAGGTCTGGAAGAGTGGGGGAAGCAAGGAACTGTATCAGATAGCCAGGAGGGAAGCTAGGAGACAGGTATATCTAGCCAAGGGAGAAGCAGAAAAGAAGAAGTTTGCCTATGTTCAGCACCATGAGGACCAATGAACTGAAATATTTTGGATTGCAAGACAGTGTGTGAGAGAAAATTGTGATGTTACAGGAGAGAAATGTGTCTGCATGGATGATGGTGTACTTGCTTTTAATAATTCTGCAAAGAAAGAGGCTTGGAGAAGCCATTATGAAAGGCTGCTGAATGTGAAGATTGAATGGGAGGAGGAGAGTCTGCCAAATGTTGATCCAACTGAGGGACCAGCTATCCGAATTGACAGTACCCTGGAAGATAAAGTAATTAAGGATATGAAGACAGGAAAAGACCCTGGCCCATCAGGAATCACTGCTGAGATGCTTAAAATATTGGGCAGTGTGAGTTATGGTCTAGTTACCTGTATTGTAAATCAGGTAGTTCATGAAGGCATCATACCCAATGACTGGTGTAGCAGCACCATAGTCAACTGCTACAAAGGTAAAGGTGATGCCTTAGATGGAAATAATTACAGAGGTATAAAATTGTTGGATCAGGTGATGAAAGTTGCAGAGAGAATCATAGCCTAACTAATCAGAGAGAGAGTTAGTCTAGATGAGATGCAGTTTGTATTTATGCCAGGTAGAAGCACTACTGATGCTATATTTCTGGTAAGGCAACTGCAGTAGAAATACCTAGCCTAAAATAAACCTCTGTATTTGGCTTTTGTTGACTTGGAGAAAGCTTTTGACATGGTTCCCCAATCCATTATCTGGTGGCCAATGTTGAAACTCGGGATAGACGACTGGTTGGTGAGAGCTGTACAAACCTTGTACAGGGACGCTACCAGTAAGGTAAGGGTGGGCAAAGAGTACAGCGAAGAATTCAGGGTACAAGTAGGGGTTCACCAAGGATCATTGCTCAGCCCCCTCTTGTTCATCAAAGTCCTCCAGGCAATAACAGAAATTCAAGACAGGCTGCCCTTGGGAGCTCCTCTATGCTGATAGCTTTGCTCTTATAGCTGAATCACTACCTGAGATAGAGAAGAAGTTTCAGGTGTGGAAGCAAGGTCTAGAATCGAAGGGCCTTAGAGTTAACCTAGCAAAAACCAAACTCTTAGTAAGTAGGAAGGCAGACAAATCACAAATCCCTTCAGGTAGATGGCCTTGTTCAATCTGTAGAAAAGGTGTAGGTAGAAACTCCATATGATGCACCCAGTGTAAGCTTTGGACACATAAAAGGTGCCTGCAACATCAAAGGAACATTAACAGAGAAACTATCTTTTGTATGTGGAAGGTGCACAGGCATAATAAATGCTGAACATGTGCAGAAAATAGACTCCATCAACTGCCAAGGGCGTAAGCTAGAAGTAGTAGATAGCTTCTGGTATTTAGGCAACCAAGTTAGTAGTGGAGGTGGTTGTTCCAAGTGTGTAGCTGTGAGAATAAGATTAGGCTGGGCAAAGTTCAGAATGCTCCCACCCTTGCTGGCAACAAAGGGCCTCTCTCTCAGAGTGGAAAGCAGATTGTTTGATACCTGTATGTGAACAGCTATGCTGCATAGCAGTGAAACATGGGCTGTGACAGCCAAGGAAATGCATAGGCTTGAAAGAAATGAAGACGGTATGTTTCATTGGATGTACAATGTCAGTGTACATTTTCAACAAAGTGTAAGCATATTGATGGAAAAGTTAGGCATAAGAGGAATCAGATGTGGTGTGCAAGAGAGACGACTTCACTGGTATGGTCATGTGACGCATATGGATGAGGACAGTTGTGTAAAGAAGTGCCGATCTCTAACTGTGGTGGGAACTTGAAGTAGAGGTAGACCCAGGAAGACATGGGACGAGGTGGTTAAGCATGATCTTAAAACTTTGAACCTCACAGAAGCAATGACTAGTGACTGAAACCTTTGGCAATATGCTCTGCTTAAAAGGACCCATCAAGCCAAGTGCTTCCATGCTGGCTGCACATAAAAAAAACAACCTTTGAACATTGGGCCTCATGAAGGCTAAGTGGTTGAGTTCCTTTTGAGCATTAGGCCAAATGGAGGCATAGTGGCTGAGTTCCTTTTGAGGGTTAGCCCACATGGAGGCATAGTGGCTGAGTTCCTTTCGAGCATTGGGCCTCATGGAGGCAAAGTGGCTGAGTTCTTTTTGAGTGTTGGGCTGCACAGAGGCAATGACCAAGACCTTTGGCATTATGTCGTGCTTGAGAAGAAGACTTATCAAGCTGAACAAAATTGCAGTTGTAGCAGATACTGGTGTCATACAAATGGCACCCATGCCAGTGGCACGTAAAATCACTCATTACACACTCAGAGTGGTTGGTGTTAGGAAGGGCATCCAGCCATAGAAAACCATGCCAAATCAGACTGGAGTCTGGTGCAGCCTTCCAGTGTGCCAGCCTGGTCAAACCATCCAACCCATGGCAGCATGGACAACAGAAGTTAAATAATGATGATGATGATGTATATATATATATATATATATATATATATATATATATATATATATATACACATATATGCAGGGTGCGATGGGTAAATTGTCGCCATTTTATATTTTTTATTTTACATATACACATTGTTTTTGATTTTGTCAACTACACAGCATAGTAGGCTCAGTTGGGCACGATCTGCAAGAAAAACAGCACCATGACACAATTCACTCCATAAGAAATTTGGAAATGACATGTTGTACTGCTTGGCATCTGTGCCAGAAACTCCAATACAAACATTTTAGGTGGTTGGGTGTCTGTCTGAGGACAGTGCAGAGGATTCGGAAATTGTTGGATGGGTCTAATGGGGATTACAAAGGTAGTGCAGCTCAGAAAACTCACTCTGTTTATTCTGATAAGAAAAGAACTCTTGAATTTGTTGGTGAGATCCAGGCCATGACTGACAACAATTCCTCCATGTCAATCAGGTCTATCATATGGAAGTGTCTGAGTTCCTTATCAGGCAGGTAATGCATGAAGACATTCAGTATTCCTCAAACAAGATGAGAACGGGCCAATTTTTATCCCAAGCTATCAAGGACAAGAGGAAAGACCATGTTATGAAGCTTTTGAAGAAACTCAAGCATCCCCTCCAAATGAACATGCTTAGGTTTTTCTCGGACGAGAAAGATTTCTGCCAGGATCAGATGGTGAACACACAGAACAACCTTTGGTTTGCCATATCACCAAAACATGTACCGAGAGTGATAAAAATCAAACAACCAGTCAACATTATGGTGTTTAGACTGATTACTAGTGATGATGATGTTATGTCTACATTCATCTTCCCACTCAGCCTTTGACTCAACATGGAGGCCTACATCAAGTGCCTGGAGGAGGTAGTACTGCCCTGGGTCAAGAGGGTGGCTGCAGGAAGATCCTATGTCTGGCAACAGAGCTTGCACCATGCCACACAAGCAAGAGAACCCTGTTATGGCAGTCAGACAATTTCTGCAACCACATCACCCCTAACACATGGCCATCTAACTCCCCAAACTGTAACACCCCCTCCCCTGACTATTATGTATGGGTGCAGTTGAGCACAAGACCAACAAAATTCCTTGTAACACTAAAGATGAACTGAAGGCAAGGATTATGGCAGCATACACCAACTTAAACAAGGAGACCCTCCAGAAGACTTGCCGAAGATTCCAAAGTCGCCTGGAGGTCATGGTTGAAGCCAATGGTGATTTTATTGAATAAACTTACTCTTTAGTATTTCAAGATATTTTTATGTAATTTTGGTAAATAGATCTGTTAAAATGAGATTTCAGTGTTATTTTCATTTTTGCATAATTTAGACGACAATTCATTCACCGCACACTTGTATAGATGCATACATGCATACAAACATGCATACATACATACATACATACATACATACATATATACATACATATATACATGCATGCATGCATACATACATACATACATACATGCATACATACATACATGCATACATACATACATATATGTGTGTGTGTATATGCATACATATACATGTATATAGAGATAGAAACAGATACATACATACATACATACATACATACATACATACATACATACATATATCCTTTAAGTTCATTTACTGGAAACGTTTTTTAGTATGCCTATAAAAGCTCCAGTTTTATTATGTCAGCTACAGCCTAACGATACTAACTTGCAATAACAGTTTTATGGGGTTGTACTGAGCTATACTGATATAATGTAGGATAAATATAGTAATAATCATAATAATGATTTCAGATTTTCGCACAAGGCCAGCAATTTTGGGGGAGGGGGTAAGTCAATTATACTGACCCTAGCATTCAACTGGTACTTACTTTATGGACCCCAAAAGGATGAAAGGCAAAGTCGACCTTGATGGAATTTGAACTCAGAGCATTAAGACAGACAAAACGCTGCTAAGCATTTCACCCAGCATGCGAATGATTCTGTCAACTTTCCGCCTTGTAATAATAATAATAATAATAATAATAATCCTTTCTACTATAGGCACAAGGCCTGAAATTTGGTGGGGAGAGGGCCAGTCCATTAGATCAACCCTAGTATGCAACTGGTACTTAATTTATTGACCCCCAAAAGGATAAAAGGCAAAGTCGACCTCAGCAGAATTTGATCTCAGAACATTGCAATGGATGAAATACCACTAAGCATTTCATCCAGCATGCTAACAACTCTGCCAGCTCACCGCCTTGTAATAATAATAATGATAATCATAATTCATGGATTATACATATATATACATATATAACAAAACTGAGTTGGTTCCAAAATTATTTATTTATGTCATTCTTATACCTGTTCCAGTGAAGACTATGTGATCAAATTATATAATCTTGGCAAGGTGTACATATAATATTTTCACATCAACAGAGATTATTTCACAATGTGCTTCTGTAGCTTTTCGTGACTAACATAATAAAAGATTTGGAGAAAAAAGTATTAGCAAAGGTAATAAAATAGTAAAACCTTAGATTCTAAGTATAAAGTGGTTGTAGATATTATTACTTTAAAAGATAAATATCTATTTAACAATACAAAACAAGGCTAAATATGAGTATATCTCCACTGGGTTCAATTGTCAGCTAGTGACAGCATTATGATAGGGAGGTGTGATTGACCAAGCAAAATTCACTGACCTAGATTTTCTGTTGAACATATGGACAAATTCAGACAGATACACATTTTCACACTTAACATTTACAAGTATATAAATATATACATATCTGTATGCATATATACGTACATACATGCACAGGCACACAATCGCACACACACACGTGCACGCGCACGCGCACACACACACACACACACATACACGCAATATATTTTTCTATTGAAAAGCTAATTCAAATGACGGTAACCAACAGCGGAGTCCTTCTCTATTCCTAGACTACCAAGAGTACCAAATGACACTATAGTCACTATTATTTCTGCATGCTCAATATTACGATACAAAAGAAAGTTAAAGGAAGACAAGCTCTTCAATATCTAAGCACACTCTCTCTTACAGCATCTAATACACATGCTGAAAGCCCATCACTACTGTGACTACCAGCAGATGTAATTAATATTTCTTATAACCATGTAACTTGTAGTTTGGGTTACTTAGAACCTGTAAGCTGATCTTACCAGTTCTAAGCAACTAAAAGTACTAATAACTTCGCAATGGAAACAAATATTCATTTTTGTCTTTTACACATCCATTACAAACAAAACAAGACATTGTAAATGTTATACAGCTCCTTACCAATATAAACTCTGTAAGAATGTGAGATGTAGGTGAAGGAGGAGCAATTCAAGATGTTGTGATTGGTTAGCAGAGTGAAGACACAGAAATATTCATTTTTCTTTTGTTTATGTGTGAAGCAGCATTGTTGATAATCATTGCCAGAAGGTTCAGTGACTCCTGGTCCAATCAGCATGAATTACACCTAGGATGGTTAACCCCTGCATCACCATATCACCATATTTCTGTCAAAATACATTACTCTCATTTCAATTCATTTTAAAGATAATGAAAAATTTAGTAAACGGATTTTTTCATTATTAAACAAGTGGCACTTGTGCTAGTGCTACGTTAAAAGCACTGATGCTGGTGCCACATAAAAAGCATCCAGTACACTCTGAGGAGTGGTTGGCATTATGAAAGGCATCCAGCCATAGAAACCTTGCCAGAACAAACAATAGAGCCTGGTTCGGCCCCCCCCCCCCACCAGCTTTACCAGTTCCAGTCAATCAGTCCAACACATGCCAGCACAGAAAACAGACATTGGATGACGATGATGATGATGATGACGACAACAACGACGACGACAACGACAATGATAACAATGATGATGATTGGAACATAAATTAACAGGAAATTCTGATGGAAGGTTTTGAATTATAACATTTTAAAACAAGAAGTTTGTATAATAGAACCAGGAATTGATTCAGGAAAGGTTGATGTCAAAAGAGTTATATGTTATTAGACAGCTTTATTGGAAGCTGAAGAGCTTTGTTAACTGCTCTTAATATAAAAATTGAAATTGACAAAACAGATTTTAAAGATCTTTAATTTTGGAGAAATTTTTTTTGTGTTTCCAAAGTCTGATACCAAAGTCAAGGATGATATATTTGTTGGGACTCGTGTAAATGTGACACAAAAACCTAAAAAAAAAATTAGTGAGAAATTAGCAAAAATGAAAAGAAGATATGACATGTTTTCTGAGAGGTAATATTTATCCCCACTTAAACATGGATGTTCTGTTAGAACTGCAGTACAGCAGTAAACAACAGTGCAATTTGTACCAAAGATCAATATGTGAGTTTCTCTCATGGTATCTACACCAGTATAATTTGTTCTAAGAGAACATCCATGTTTAAGTGAGGTTAAATATTACCTCTCAGAATTAATACTACCTCTGTCGCTAATATCTAGATGCATATACTATGTAGTGTAGCTTATATATTTCAAGGAATTTCTAAAGATCCTAACTACAGGGAGCTGATGGCAAAGTTTATTGGCCATTACAAGGCTGCCACATGCCTTCAAAAGTAGAATTCCTGCTTTCACCTCTTGATTTTTTTCCATGCAAATATAAAGATATATCAGAGAATAATTTAGATGACATCAGTGAGGCTCATAAGGAAACCTTTCACCAAGACAATACAACAATAAACAGAAGGTCTGTGTGTAAAAGGTAAAGATGAACATTTGTTTCCATTGTGAAGTTATGAATACTTTTAGTTGCTTAGAACTGGTAAGATCAGCTTACAGGTTCTAAGTTACCCAAAGTACAAGTTACATGGTTATAAGAAATATTAATTACATCTGCTGGTAGTTGCAGCAGTAGTAGGCTTTCACAATGTGTATTAGATACTGTAAAAGAGAATGTGCTTAGATATTGAAGAGCTTGTCCTCCTTTAACTTTCTTTTGTATTGTAACATTGAGCATGCAGAAATAATAGTGACTATAGTGTCATTTGGTATTCTTGGTAGTCTAGGAATAGAGAAGGACTTTACTGTTGATTATCAACATCATTCAAAATATTGCCCCATG
Source organism: Octopus bimaculoides (assembly GCF_046866305.1). Classification (NCBI taxonomy): domain Eukaryota; kingdom Metazoa; phylum Mollusca; class Cephalopoda; order Octopoda; family Octopodidae; genus Octopus; species Octopus bimaculoides. Next base: position 85,623,559 of record NC_142935.1, read on the forward strand.
AGGGATCACAATATATATATATATATATATATATATATATATATATATATATATATATATATATGTGTGTGTGTGTGTGTGTGTGTGTGTGTGTGTGTGTGTGTGTGTGTGTGTGTGGGCTCTAGTTAGTAAAGGCATAATTGCTCACAACCTTCAAAACTTTTACATTTTAAAACTGTTTCCCATTTTCTAAGTGTGTCAATTATCTTATTTCTATTGGTACGATTTTGAACCAAGCAAACATAAAATTGATTTATATCTCTCTTATCTTTATCTTATATTTTTTATTTTCATTCAAAGGAATAAAAAGGAAGCTAGTATCTGGTCCTAGATAATGGAAGCATTATATAAGGGGCATATTATATAATGGGCACATTATATAATACAATATAATGTGTACATTACATGAAGCTTACTTTATATAAATACAATATAAAAGCAACATTATATACAAGGTACATTATATAAGGGATACTTTATACAAGGGTTTCGTTGTATAAAGGGTATATTATACAAATAGAATATAAATATGAAGGATACATTATACAAATATAAAACTAAACTTATTTGTATAAATATTGATAACAAGTAGACCTCCTAGGTTTTGTTTAAACATCAGCCTAGGAGAAGGAAATTCTGAAATGATACCCATTCCATGGCAAAGCTGGAGATCTTGCTCCTACTTGTTTCTGGACTACTTGGCTTAAAGGTGAAAGTCTTATTGGTGTTGTGCCAGCTGTTATTGACTTTAAATTTCAGCACAGTCATTGCCGACGACCATTGTCTTAAACATCTAGGATAAGATAAATTGTCAGTGACAGTCATAATCATCTATGAGTTGACAGCTACAATGTATACACACACACAGATGGGGGGAGATGTGTGTGTGTAATTGTGCGCGTGTGCATGTGTGTGTGTGTGTGTGTGTGTGTGTGTGTGTGTGTACATTACTGCAACTTGCATATTTTGCATCTGAACCTTCCTAGACATGTTAATAAATATGCAAATGTATATATATGTATATATATATACATACATACATACATACATACATATATGTATATATATATATATATATATATATATATATATATATATATATATATATATATATATATATATATATATACATATATATGTATATATGAACATATATATTATATATTATGTATATATATATATATATATATATATATATATATACACCTCCTTAAAACCATTCCTCAAGCATATCAAAAGCTACGTAAGGGACGACCTGGATATGCTCAATCACCTCCCTAAAACAATAAACAAAAACACCCTACTAGTATCCTTCAAAGTAGTCAACATCTATTCCAATATCCCCCCCAGCCTAGGAGTAGAGGCAATTCAATTCTGGCTAGAGAATTATGCCAATGAACTCCCACATTGCATCAATAAAGATTTTATAATAGAAGGGCTAAAATTCATCTTGGAAAATAACTACTTTGTCTTCAAAGGCAACTCCTATCAACAAAAATTGGGCACTACAATGGGTACGAGAATGACCCCCCCCCCTCCTTTACTAACCAAGTCATGGGTTAGCTAGAAATCAGTCTTTATCATAAAGTACTACAAAAATACGGCAACCCATTCTCCCTCTACATCGAAAATAACTGGAAGAGGTACTTTGGATGACTGTTTCATTCTTTGGCATGAAAGTATAGAGAAACTTAAAGAATTTTAAGCACTTATAAATGGACTTGATGTAAACATTCAATTCATGATGGAATATAGCTATCAACAACTTCCTTTCCTTGACATCCTCAAAAAAGAATCTAACAATGAAATAGAAACAGATATATACTATAAGCCCACGGACTCCAAGCAATATCTACCATTCGACTCATGCTGCCCCAGACACACTAGAATGAATGTCCCTTTGAACCTAGCAATTTATAGAAATTTATAGAAATTAGTACACAAGATAAGGACATAATCTTCCATGCTAGAAAGACTTTACTCTTCACTGCGAATGCAGAGTGGGTCAAGACTACCGATACAGAGGGTGCTTTCGATGTGAGCATGGGATCAAATGATGGAGCAGGCATATGCGATTTCATTGGACTATTCCTATTCAATAAGTTGGGTAAGACTTTTCCTGGTGTATATTTCACCATTTACAAAGATGATGCCCTAGCTTTAACCACAAATACCAATGGACCAGCCAAGATCAGTTTAGGAAGGACATTATCCAAATGATGAAAGCTTTCGGTCTTAGCATAACTACAGATACCAACCTGACGGTTGTTAATTTCCTAGATGTATCCTTAGATTTAAATAAGAATATTTACAAACCTTATAGGAAGCCCAATGATAGACTTAGTTATATTAATGTAGGTTCCTGCCATCCCCTTATAGTGTTTAAGAATTCAGTTAAAAACATTAGCAAGAGAATTTCTAGCCTCTCCTCCAATAGAAACATTTTTAATAGTGTTGCCCCAATATATAATAAAGCTCTAAAAGATAGTGGATTTAGCGAGGAAATAACCTATACACCTGCCACCAGTCCAATAATAAAGAAAAGGAAACATAGGAATAGGAAAACTAATCTGGTTCACACCCCCTTACTCCCCCGAAGTGACCTTTAATATAGGTAAATATTTCTTATCACTTATAGATTGGCATTTTCTAATCAATCATAATTATAGAAAGCTCTTCAATAGGCATAACCTAAAAATTAGTTTTAGCTCAACTACTAAATTTAAAAATATAATTGCACACAACACACAAAAACAACCAAATGAAACCAGCTGTTCATGCAGGGATAAAAATTTGTGCCCGCTATATGGAGCTTGCATGTCCGAGACCATCATTTATGAAGCCACCATAGACTCTACAACCACTGAGGACATAGTTTCATCAAAGAAATATGTGGGTCTCACAGAGGGGAATTTCAAAACCAGGTTCAACAATCACACCTTGAGCTTCAGACACTGGGAAAAAAGAAAAACAACAAAATTATCCAGTTATATATGGTCCTTAAAAGAAAAAGGTGTCAACTATAACATCCATTGAAAGATCTTAGCCAAGTGTAAGCCTTACACCAACAGCAGTGGAAAGTGCAGTCTTTGTGATATGGAAAGATGGTTCATCTGGAAAAGCAGCTTAGACCCTGCTACATGTCTAAATTCAAGAACTGAATTTTTTTGATCACGTCCACATATGGCTAAACATTTGTTACTTTTTTGGTCCCCGCAAGATCACAGATAGAACCTGCTTTTTATATTGTGTCCACATACAAGCATTTCACGTCTTACATATATATTTTTATATTTTTACATATTTTTATATATATTTTTTATATATTTTATTGTTTTATATATTTCTATATATTTTTTCTGTACATTACCTTTCACTCTGCACTTTTGTGCATGTGCATATACGGATGTGTATATGAACATAACTGTGCACTTATGACTGTTATTAAGACAAACAAAAGAGCTATGAGAATGACCGTTAAATAATGGGAAATTACCCAAATAGGGAGAAAGTAAAAATACTCAAAGGTAAACCCATGCTCATAGAATCCACGTATATATGTGTGTGTGTGCGTGTGTGCAGGTATGTATATGTGTACATGTGTATGGATGCATATATATGTATACATATAGGTGTGTCTGTGGGTATGCATGCATGTGTTTCACACAAGTGTGAGTGAGCATGTGCATATATACACATGCACGTTGGTGTGTGTGCATGCATGTGCATGTATGTACATGCATGCATACATGGATTCTATGAGCATGGGTTTACCTTCTTCAAGTATTTTTACTTTCTCCTTATTCGGGTAATTTCCCTTTCATTCTCATAGCTCTTGTTTATCTTAATAAAAGTCATCTTCATAGTAATTTCCCTTTATATAACGGTCATTTTCATGGCATTTTTGTTTGACTTAATAAACTGATGAAATGCCAAAGTAGACTTCTGCACCAACATCTGAAACTCTGAGTTTTATTATGGCAACCGACTAATTGTCACATATTATATTATAGATAAATTCCTCTATTTACATAATATCAAGGTCTCATTCATTCTTTTGTTGTTATATTATTATTATTAATATATATATATACGTAACAGTGGTGGAGTAGGAGGTGTAGGCATACTCCTTGCAGAGAAATGGGTGGTTACAGTCAAAGCAGTAGTCAGGGTATGTGATAGAGTGCTTAAGCTCAGACTAGTCTTGCAGAATAGTACAGCTACAATTATCTCCACCTACACCCCACAAGCGGGCCTCCTGAATGATCAGAAGGACCACTTTTATGATACCCTTCTACAGGCTACCTCAAAGATGAGTAGCAATGACCTCATCTTTGCGGCTGAAGATTTTAATGGGCATGTCAGACAGTGAACTGGTATCTTCCATGGTGTTCACGGGGGCCATAGAATTGGTTCCTGAAATGAAGAGGGAACTAAGCTACTGGAGTTCTGTGATGCAAGCAGCCTATTAATCTGCAACACCAACTTCAGGAAGCCAGACAGCCACCTGATAAACTATCAATCGGGCATCTCTGCTAACCAGATTGATTTCATCCTCACCAGACAGTGAGATGCAAGGTTGCTCTTAAATACAAAGACCCTCCTGGTGAAGAATGTACCCCCCAGCATAGACTAGTCATTAGTGACTTTAAACACGAGTTCAGAAGAATGCCAAGAAGCAGCCCAATCCAGAAAAGAAGGATTTGGAAGCTAAAGAACCCTTCGCATGGTCAGAGATTTAGGGACATTCCCATTGAGAAATTTGATAAGAGGGAGGGGGAGCTACAGACGTAGGACATAGAGTGTAACTGGAAATTTCTAAAGGACAGCTTACTGACTGCCACAGACCAAATCTGTGGCTGGTGCAAAGTTCCTTCTAGACCTAGGGTAATGTGGTGGTGGAATAATACGGTAGACAAGGCCATTAGAGCAAAGAAAGAGGTCTGGAAAACCTGGAAAGGTGATGCTTTAGATAGAAATAATTACAGGGGTATCAAACTGCTGGATCAGGTGATGAAGGTCATGGAGAGGTTCATAGTCCAACTAATTAAGGAGAGAGTCTGCTTAGATGAGATGCCATTCAGTTTTGTACCAAGTAGAAACACCACTGATGCCATATTCCTGGTAAGGCAACTGCAGGAGAAACACCTAGCCAAAGATAAACCTCTGTACTTGGCTTTCGTTGACATGGAGAAAGCCTTTGACAGGGTTCCCCGATCCCTTATCTGGTGGTCAATGAGGAAACTCGAGATAGATGAGTGGTTAATAAGAGCTGTACAGGCCTTGTACAGGTATGCTGCCAGTAAGGTAAGGGTCAGCAATGAATATAGTGGAGAATTTCAGGTAGAAGTAGGGGTTCACCAAAGATCAATCCTCAGCCCCTTCTTATTCATCATAGTCCTCCAGGCAATAACAGAGGAATTCAAGACAGGCTGCTCCTGGAAGCTCCACTTTGCTGATGACTTTGCTCTCATAGCTAAATCACTACCAGAACAAGAAAAGAAATTTCAGGTGTGGAAGTAAGGTTTAGAATCGAAGGGCATTAGCATCAGTATTGCAAAAACCAAAGTCCTAGTTAGTCGGATAGTGAACACATCACAAATCCCTTCAGGTAGATGGCCCTGCTTGATCTGTAGAAAAGGTGTAGGTAGAAATTCCATAAGATGTACCCAGTGTAAGCTATGGACACATAATTGGTGCAACAACATCAAGGGAAGGTTAACTGGAAAGATAGCTTTTGTGTGTGGTAGATGCACAGGGGCAATAAACACCAAAGATGCTCAAAAACCAGATTCTATCACATGCCAGGTGAAGAAACTAGAAGTAGTTGATGGCTTCCACTACCTAGGTGATTAAGTCTGTAGTGAGGGTGGATGCTCGGAGAGCATTGCCACTAGAATAAGAATAGCCTGGGCAAAGTTCTGAAAGCTCCTACCTTTATGGGTGACAAAGAGCCTCTCACTCAGAGTGAAAGGTAGATTGTATGATGCATGTGTGCGAACAGCCATTCTACACATCAGTGAAACATGGGCCATGACTGTTGAGGACATATGTAGGCTTGAAAGAAATGAAGTTAGTATCATCCACTCGATGTGTAATGTCAGTGTGCACACACAACAGAGTGTAAGTGCCCTGAGAGAAATGTTGGACATAAGAAGCATCAGATGTGGTGTGCAGGAGAGACAACTGCACAGGTATAGTCATGTGCTATGTATGGATGAGGAGAGCTGTGTGAAGAAGTGTCACACCCTAACAGTGGAAGGAACCCGTGGAAGAGGGAGACCCAGGAAGACATGGGATGAGGTGGTGAAGCACGACCTTCGAACACTGGGCCTCACAGAGGCAATGACAAAAGACCGATACCTCTGGAGATATGTTGTGATTGAAAAGACCCAGCAAGTAAAGTGAGATCACAGCCATAGCCTACCCCAGTGTCACATAACCAGCCCATTTAAAAAGTACCTTTGAATCATCAGGCAACACACTGTGCTTGAGGAGACCTATTGAATCAAGTAAAATCAAAAATCAAAAATCAAAAATCAAAATCAAAATAACAATCAGAATCTCCATCAAATCAAAATCAAAAATGGAAATTGCAGTTGTGACTGATGCCAGTGCCGCCTGACTGGCTCCCATGATGTTGGCACGCAATAAGCACCATTCATGCGTGGGTCACTGCCATTGCTGCCTGACTGGCTCTCCATGCTGGTGGCATGTAAAAAGCATTATCTGAACCTTGTCGATGCCAGCCACCCCCATCCTGACTGGCTCCTGTGCCAGTAGCATGTAAAAGGCACCATCCAAACATGGCCAATACCAGTGCCACCTGACTGGCTCCCGTGCTGGTGGCATGTAAAAATCACCCACTACACTCTCAGAGTGGTTGGTTTAGGAAGGGCATCCAGCTGTAGAAACATTGCCAGATCAGATTGGAGCCTGGTGCAGTCTCCTTGCTTGCCAGTCCCCTGTCAAACCATCCAATCCATGCCAGCATGGAAAACAGACATTAAACGATGATGATTTATATATGTGTGTGTGTGTGTGTGTGTGTGTACATATATATACATTGGCACATATATATATATATGGGTGGGTAAAAGGGGTCCACATAGTCACTGGACACTGGTTGGCTGAGCAACATACTGGGCTAAAACTTCCAAAGAGTGATGCAAATCCCAAGTCCTACTTCGACCTCCTCATAGTACCACCAACAAGAGAAGACAACTGTGGGTGTCTGGCATAGTATAACCAGGACACTCTGAGTGGATGGGGCTCATTAGCCATGATCGGCAGCCTGTCTAGGAGGACACTCCAATATAAACCCTACAACACAAAGACCTCTCTGTTATCCTTCCAGCTTGCTGGGCCATGCCAGATAAACTCTAAGTGTAAAGGGTGAGGCTAGTTCTGTACAGACTGCACTTTACCTTAAAATTCCATCATGCAGGGCGAAGGATATGCCACAAATGAGCATGCAGACGACACGGACAATGGCCTTCTTACTCTTCGTCAGTTAAGCCAAGCCAAGATATATATATATATATATATATATAAAATAATAAGGGTGAAAAATTGAATATTATTCTGATTAATATCAATTTAAAACCAGTGGTCTAGCATATAGAAAAATCTGAAGATTCAGAAAAACTGTATTACATACATGTAAGAGGGATAACCACTAAGTGGATATCCATATGCTAGAAGTCGACCCCTATGGTCTTACCACTAAGAAAATGGTAAGACCATAGGGGGTCAACTTCTAGCATATGAATGTCCTCTTAGTGGTCATCCCTCTGATATATATATATATATATATATATATATATATATATATATAAATTAAAGGGTATAGTGAATGGTGAAGGTAAATCCATACTACATATGTTTCTCAAGCCAATCTGGACATGTTTTACATAACTCAAAGGTGTAACACAAACACACACACACATATTTTTGTCTTCAGTCATATGTCATTGTCACAAGGAGAAATAGGTTAAAAGAATGAAACAAAAAATGTATATTTTTTGTTTTATTCTTTTTATCTGTCAATCTGGTGCCCTAATTCCAATTTAATTGCCTTATTTATGATAGATCTTACTTCCTTTGTTCTCTCCACCCATCTTACTCCAATGTCTATATTCTTTCTCCCTTAATAAACTGGCTTCTTTAAACACACCCTTTCACCTCAAATGTTGTTTGCCTGCTAATATTGAATTTTATTTGACTTATCTGTTTCCACCTACCATTCTGCTGTGCCCTAGATTAATGGATTCTTCTCATCTCCCTTTGCAACAATGACTTACAACTACAAGTAATTCACCCTGAAGAAAAGCTAAGTTGTGCACATATATGTGTTACATTTTTGAGTTAATTAAAACATATTCAGATTGGCTTGGAAACATATCTGCCACATATTTACCTTCTCCATTCCCTACACCCTTTAAATTATAATTGCATTGTAAGCAATATTCGTTGCTAAATTGTGAGTTGTACAGTCATCTTATTGAAACCTTCATCGCCATCATTTTATCAAAACCCACAGCAAATGGATGTATAAACAAAACACATACATTCACCATCTTGATGATGATGGTGATGATGATGATAGCACACTTATGGTTGTGATGCATGTGCCTGGCGTACCCTTATCAGATGGGTAGTCATAATGGGTATACTGGACTTCGTATATTTTACCCTGGTGTAACTTTGATGGCATGCTCTGCTCTCACACTCAATAATAATAATAATGATGTCCTGGTACAATATCAAACACTGGTTCCCATGGCTTCTCATCTTAATTGATTGGAAGTGTTAGAATATATATGTTTTGTTTTGGTATAAAAGATGGGCTACAGCAAATATTTTGCTCAATACCACAGATTTGCTTGACCCTAACCAGTTAAGTATGTCCCTTAGTGGCTGACGATATGTGCATCTCTGATCCTGAACAGAAGTAGTGGGGGAGCACTATAGCCATGTGTTGAGACAAATTCTTTGGGGTTTGAATAATTCACCTCTAGAAACATAGGTGTTTCATTCAACATTCTTAAACAACCCTTATTCAGGGACCTTTTGAGCAGGATGGGCTACTCAACCATAAAAAAATTCTAACAGGGCCCCCACTCACAAGGTCATGGACTGTTTATTTTGATATGAGATCACTATGTCTGCACATTTAGTTGTGATGCCAAGTGTCATTTTGTTGGTATGCTCTGCTCTTTCTCTCAATAATAATGACAATTACTATTATAATAATAATTGTTATTATTATCGTTGTTATTATCATTATTATTATTATTATTGAATGAGAGAGCTGCCCACACCATCAAAGTGAACCTGAAGACCAATATAATCTCATCATGACTATCTATCTGATAATAGTATGCCAGGTACATGAATCACCACTACATGTGCACAACAAGATGTCCTCATATCAAAATGAATAATGCATGACCTTGCAGGTGGGAATCAGAATTTTCTTCAGGTCAAATAACCCACCCCACTCAAAAGGTCCCTGAATAAGTGTTGTTTAAGGAGGATAAACAAAGTGCCCATTATTATTACTATTATTAATGATATGTGATTCTAGCATAGGTAAAAGGCCTGAAATTTGGATTAGGGATGGGATTAGTTGATACTGTCTGCTCCAGTACTTGAATAGAACTTTATTTCATCGACCCTGAAATGATAAAAATGTATCTAATTATTGTGATGAAATAATAAATGAAAGGTTTCAATGATCCCTAAACCAGTCTAAACTTCCAGATTTTGTAATGTTAAACAGATAAATGAAGGAATTCCTCTGATCGTTCTGCTAGCTTATGACAAGCATTGAAAAATATGGCACCTCTATCATCATCATCATCATCATCATCATCATCATTTTAAAGTTCACTTTACCATGCTTGCATCAGCTGGACAGAGTTTATTGAGGCAGATTTTTAATGGCCAGATGCCCTTCCTGTTGGCAACTCTCACCCATTTCTTAAAGATAATATTTCCCCATGACCAGAAAAGTTTTTGTAGAATACTGGAAATGAATGACAATGTTTGTATAACAGTAACAATCATCTTACAACTATCACACAATATCACAGAATGTCAAGACAAGAAGCAATAAACATACACACATTCACACGTACATACATACACACATATATACACACACATACATATGTATACTTTCACATTTACACATAGACACACACACACACACACACACACACACACACACACACACACACACACACACACATATATATATATATATATATATATATATATACATATATAGGATGCGATGGGTAAATTGTCGCCATCTTATATTTTTAATTTCATGCTTGCATATTGTTTGTTTTTGATTTTGTTGACTACACAGTATATTAAGGTAAGTTGGGTACTGTCTGTGACAAAAACAGCACCATGATGCAATTCACTCTGCCAGATATTTGGAAATGACATGCATTCATGCCAGAGCTCCAAATACGAACATTTCAGAGTGTTTGGGTGTCAATCTGAGGACAGTGCAATCTGAGGACAGTGCAATCTGAGGACAGTGCAATCTGAGGACAGTGCAATCTGAGGACATTGCAATCTGAGGACAGTGCAATCTGAGGACAGTGCAATCTGAGGACAGTGCAATCTGAGGACAGTGCAATCTGAGGACATGTTCTGAGAATGATAAAAATCAAGCATCCATTCAACATCATGGTGTTTAGAGTGATCACTAGTAATGGTGACATAATGCCTCTATCCATCTTCCCATACACCCTTAGACTCAACACAGAGGCCCACATCAAGTGCCTGGAGGAGATAGTGTTGCCCTAGGTCAAGAGGGTGGCTGCTGGAAGACCCTATGTCTGGCAAAAGGACTCTGCCCCATGCCACACAAGCAGAAGAACCCAATCATGGAAGTCAGACAATTTCTGCGACCACGTCACCCCTAACATCTGGCCACCTAACTCTCCAGACTGCAACCCCCTAGATTATTATGTGTGGGCTGCAGTTGAGCAAGAGACCAATGAAAATAACACTGACATCTCATTTTAACAGACATATTTACCTAAGTTGCATAAAAATACCTTGAAATAAAGAATAAATTTATTCAATAAAATCACCATTGGCTTCAACCACGGCTTCCAGATGACTTTGGAATCCTTGTAGCACCATCACCAACTTAAACAAGGAGACCGTTCAGAAGAGTTGCAGTGTGTGTGTGTGTGTATGTGTGTGTGTGTGTGTGTGAAAAATTATGATAAATACAAGTTCAGATCATTTGTTATCTACATACATTTCACCTTTGTAGTAGTTTGAAACAACACCCTTGGATGTTCCGAGTGCAACTGAATATTTAACCATAACGGATTGTCAGAGGATCATGTTACAAACATTTAATCTCTGTAACATAATGCAATGAAGTGTTTCTTTAATGATCCATTTTGAGGATTAAGCATCTAATTGCACTGAGGACATCCAATGCTGTCATTCCAAACTGCCACATATACATTTGGTTTGTATATCATAACCAGTAATACAAGTAAGTATAGAAGTAACTTAAGCACTATACTGGAAGCAGTTGAATGGTCTACATGGAGCTCTAAAGTCAACAGTAGCAGTTGTATACACACACACACTCACACACATATGATGGGCTTCTTTCAGTTTCTATCTCCCAAATCCACTCACAAGGCTTTGATTGGCCCAAGTCTATAGTAAAAGATATTTGTCCAAGGTACCATGCAGTGGGACCGAACCCAGAACCATGTAGTTGAGATGCAAACTTCTTACCAAGCTGCCACACTTGTGGAGTTGTGCAAATTATGAACAGACAAGTCAAAATAACTGCAACATATTTGAACATGGTACAATCAGTCTAACACCTGAATTACATGGCCATTTCACTCTTACTCACCTGAAAATTTTGCCCCAGATATCACTTTTGTAAACTGTATATTGGTTTTCAGTCAAAAGTCTACAATCTACTTCTACACATCTCTTAATTCTTTACTGATTCCTTCCAGCATTTTCTATCAAATTTCCCCTTCTTCTAAATTCCTATCTGCTCCCTTCTCTCACCTACTATCTCACGACAGATCTTATGACTGACTTTAGGGAATTTATATTTTTGGCCCCTTATCATCAACATTCCTGATTTAATCTTTCGTTTTAAATATTTTCTTTTCATTCATATTTTATTTATTTTGCTTTTTCTCCTCCTTTCCTGCATCACTTACACCTTCTTCTTGCAAGATCCCATTTCTTCATATACCATTACAAGAATTTTCTTTTTCCTCTCTACAATTAAGATCCATCTTCAACTGTTCTTCAGCTTCTGTAAAAAATAAATTAAAACGTTTGTGAAATAATAGCTTCTATTTGAAGAAATGCCAAGAATTGAAATTTTTATCTCAATATAAATTAAGAAAAATGCTTAGTATGTGTGTATGTGTGCATATGTGTGTGGATATTGGTGTATATGCATGTTTGTGTATATATATGCTTATATGTCTGAATGTATGTATTTCAATTAACATACTTTTAAAGGCCTGCCATAGTTTCCTGGCAGGTAGTGTTCAACTGGATATTAACCCCTGCTTGACAGTACCTATTTAAAAAGATTGCCAACAACCTCTAAAATTAACATCCATTCAGCTACCAGTATGAAAACTTGCTTCAGATTTTCTGATATAATCATGAAAATATAAATCTGGTACCTTGCTGTACTCAAGAAGACCCATCCTCCGCAGCAGAAGTGTTAATGCCTCTCCTCCTCTTGCTGAAGAAGACTGGACGTTCAACCTAAAAGCACCCATGCCAGTACCATGTACAAAGCACCCAGGACATTCTGTAAAGTGACTGGCATTAGGAAGGGCATCCAGAAGTAGAAACCAAGCCAAACCAGACTGGAACATGGTGCAGCTCTGATCAGCATGGAAAACAGATGCTAGAGGAGGATGACGATGATGATTATCATCATGGTCATCATCATCATCATCATAAATTCCCCTATACTAGGTATCTTTTAAGTGAAATCGTGGCCATCCACTCACAGACACATGTACTCTCATGCACATTATCTGATCTCTGTCACCCCCCCCCCCCTGCATCTTCCCAACACCTGTTGCAGACTTCTCTCCTCCCTTCTCCCTTAGGTACCTCATCTGCTGAGGCCTTTCTACTCTCTCTCATGTGCCTATCCGCACACTCCCCATGCCTTCACCTCCCAGCCTTACCCACCTCCCAGCCTTTCCTGTTTCCCTCACCCTCACTTACTACAGTCATGTCTTCCCTATCTCCAAACATATCACCTCACACTCTTATGGAACATCCCCCTTCTATTCCCTCAATTCCACTTATATTCACTGCTCCACTGTTCCCTGTGGGTAGCTCCTAATATATCTCTAACACCATCTATTTCTCTCTATCTCTTTCACTCTGTCTGTCTCTTTACCTTTCTCTCTAACTCACCACCACATTCCTTCTCCTTCCTTGTCCAACTGGGGTAGTCAAGTATCTCTTTATAGTAAGATAACAATCTCTACCCTGTCACCTGGTCATACAGCCACTTCTCTTGGTTCCACTCCCTCTCTCATCTAAGAAGTATAGGTCTTGCAAGTTATTCAGCAACCCTACTGGTGCTGATGCCAAATAAAAAGTATCTGTGCCAGTGCTACATAAAATGTAGTTATGTTAGTGCCATGTAAAAAAGCACCTGTGCTTGTGCTATCTAAAAATCTAAAAAACATGCAGTACACTGTGAAGTAGTTGGCTTTAGGAAGGGCATCCTACTTTAGAAACCATGCCAAAACAGACAATTGGAGCCTGGTGCAGCACTCCAGTTTTCCAGCTCCTGTCAAACCATCCAACACATGCTAGCATGGAAAATGGATGTTAGATGATGATGATGATCTTATGTACATAGACGTACCTTACATTTATATATCTTATGCATACATGTCTCATGCATACACATCTAACATATATATAAAAATATAAATACAGATTTGTATTCCGACTGTAAATCATGACTTGTACCTATTATCATGAGTACATTAGTCTATATAAAGAGAGATTAACATTAAAGTTTGGATATGCTGGGCTTTTTCTAAGAAAGAGCAAAGTGAACTGATATATATCCAGCAAATCCAATCAATAAAGATGCTACCTAAAATATCTGAACTCCAAATTTCTTCCAATTTCTCCCTTTTCACTAACTTGTCCAGTTTGTCAATGAAAAGACATTTCAGCTGGTCTCATGTAGTGTTCTCAGACTCAAAAAATGCTGATGGATTAAAGATTAAAGAGACTTAAAAATAGCTTGCTTGTGCAAGTGCAGTCAACTGTAAGGTCCACGTACCGGATGCCAGTAGGCTTCAGGGATCATCAGGAGAGAACGTGCACCATTTCAGGGCCCTCTTAATCAACAGTTGCTTGTTATTTTGAGAAGATGTCATTTTATTTTTTACTAAATTTTGTCCTCTAATAGTGGGCTCCACAAAACTGCACTGATTATATACCACTTAAAAAATCCTACCACTTTTGAAATCTGGCCTGGAAGTCGTTTTCCACGTGTGTGTCGGCATCTTCTGCAATTTGCTCTGGATCTCAACAACGGTGTTAAAACGGTGACCTTTGAGCTGCATTTTTATCTTGGGGAAGAGATGGAAGTCAGCAGGTGTTAAACCTGGCGAATAGGATGGGTGCAGAACCAATACTGTGCTGCTTTTAGCAAGAAACTCATGAGTGAGGAGAGCTCGGTGATAGGGTGCATGGTCGTTGTGAAGAATCTAATTCTTTGCACTCCACAGATCCTGTTGGGTCACCATAGATCTCTTCATTAATGATCTGCCCCTGGGGGATGAATTCTCGATGCACAATACCACAATTCCAGGTGCGACACTTGTGGCTGATCTTCCAGATTACTTGTTGTCTTCGAAAGATATTCTTCCACTTTTGAAGCACCTTGCCACTTGAAACAGTGTGTACAACCCATTGCCTTGTCACCGTAAGCTTGTTGAAGCATGCTCAATGTCTCTGTAGCAGACTTCTCATGTTTAACGCAAAATTTCATGTTGGTGCTGTGTTCCTGTCCATGACAAAATTGCAGACTACAGCATATATGTGATCACAAAAACACAAATTTCACAACTTGCAAAGTAAACATAGCAATGTCACTCAGCACACTAGATTATGAGGGTCATTGCTAATGTTCACAACATACACAACTGTGTGCTGAGATTTACTAGCATGCTACAGAACTAGGCTTGGAACATTTTGATACCGCCTCATACGTTCTCTGTGTCTACGTATATCTTAGCATTGTCTCTATTTACATTGTATGTTTACATCTATTTTTATATTGTATCTCTTTACATATATCATTACATATTGTTTGCTTACATATATCATTAGTGTTCACATATATCTTTATATACTGTCTCTTTATATATATATTCTCTCTGCTTACATATATATTTACATTCTCTTTGTTTGCATATATTTTATTCCTCTCTGTTTACAAATATATTCACATTCTTTCTGTTTACATATATTGCTATATTCTCCCCATTTACATAATCTTAATATTGTATCTATTTTCATATGTAAAGTCAACAAGCTTTTATATTTATTATGTAATAAAAACAAGCTTTTATATTTATATATAATTTAAATTATCATAAAACCAAACTCTCTCAGTGTTATTAAAAATTTTTGTAAGTTGAATACTTTACATTTTTTTATTATAGTTTGCCATCAACACCTACACAATTCATAATGAACTGACAAATTGTTCTCAACTCTGACATGACTTGCAATTTTAAGTATTAGCCTCTTCCTAAGACTAACCCTTTTATAAACTAAGTACAATATTTTACTAGCAAAGATAGATATACTTTTTCCATTTCTTGACTAACCTTACAGACTGGTGCATTGCAGTAAAGTTGCTTGCATTTTACCCTTTGCACAGTTCTAATAGGGCTTAGCACTCACACGCCAGCTCTAATATATGTCTATATGTATTTATATACATAAGTGGGTGAAATAAACATTAGAGATGCTTTGCCCCATGCAGAAACTGCAGGAGCTACTCAGAGATTTGCAAGCCTAAATCCATTGCAGTGTGTTTGTGTGTGTGTATATACATGAAGAGAGAGAGAGAGAATATCACTGCTTCTACTTATAAGTGAGTCATTGATTAACTTACTTCAACAAACAGCTTATCACCATTTTCACAAGGATTATCGAACTTGTAAAGGTACACTTTTTGTTAGAAGTTCTTTACATGTTGTATTTTACAATATTTAGGTATTAGATTTATCCTTTTCAGTACCAGAGCCATAAAGTGACTAACTAATGGACAGAACAGAATGTTACATATGTATGCATACATGCATGCATGCATGTTACATATGTATGTATGTATGTATGTATGTATGTATGTATGTATGTATGTATGTATGTATGCATTCATGATTCAGACCAGGACAAAAGAAAACAGTTGGTTTAGCTGGTATCGACCTATGATTTTATGGGTCTCTACTCTTCCAGTAAGAGGAAAATTGAGAGCCCATTACTTAAGAATTACTTTTTATACAACCTGGTCTGTTATAAGCTGAAATGGAGCCTACATTTCACATATAGCTTAAACCTGTTACTACTTGAAACGGAGCCTATATACCACATCTGGACTGCATTTCACATATGACTTAAACCTGTTACCATTTTGAATGAGACCTATAATTTCATTTCTGGCCAGGGACCTAACACCTACATTGCCCCAGCCTCCAGACATCAGGGCATACTCTATACGCTGGGCCATTTTCCTGAATTTCCATACAGCAACCACATCTTTACACACTGTTTCCTATGTTTCACATCTTTACATTGCATAGTAAATGTAATATTTTCCTCAGCTTACACATAGTTCATAATAATAATAATGATAATAATAATGAAATTATTGTAATGAGCTATTAAGTGTGGTATTGGTTTAATAATTACCAAATTATTTCCTGAAATTGAATGTTACACCATAATGGCATACCATATTAGTAAAATTGGTAACCCTAACATTATTTAGCCAAGATATTGTCATTAAAGTTTAACTACAATAGCAGACAAACAAGCAACTCATACTCTCAGTTCACAACCTTCACCTGAAAGTTCAAAATATGTGCCCTTATTTGCAATTGGTTTCAAATTATCTCTTTATTCCAGCAATGATCCTGTTTCTCTGACAGAAACGTATTTGATCAGCCATAATATATATGTACAGCATACACACGCATGCATACAAACATAAGGTTGTACTGCTATAAATTAGACATGTATGGCTATAATACCTCTCTCCCTTCACTGATGATTGAGTATGTGACACACAAGTGCCTAGCTCTGATGCAGATAATGTATGTACATATAAATTATATTGGACTACTGTGGCAATTTCTTGGCATTGTGATCTTTCATTGATATTTTCTTCCATGAGGAGAAGCCACATTAATCCCTATTCCAGACCTACTATAGAAATATCCCAAGTCAGAGGTGGATTAACTTAACAGCAAGATTAGTATAGCTTATACTCTCCACAAGGGACCTAGCTCTAGGCACTCTTTGAATTTTATGAACAACTGAGAGTTCGTGACTGATTGAATACCCCTGAGATCCAATACACTTTGATTTAAACAAATTACAATAATCAAATTGATTGTCAGTAGTAAATGGGCTGACTTCAATTTAGCCAGATACTATTAATAGACAATCTGTTGTATTTTCTGATGTGATGTATTAAACTCAATGTACAATAATTGAGTTTAATTATTATTTTTTGCTCAAATAAGGTTGGATAAATGACTTAGATTATAACTAATATATTACAGAAACTGTACTGCTAACCGTCTCCATTATATTACACTGATATTAATAAACATAAAAACGTTTTATTGCATGTAGTTCTTGCTTGAACGTTAAGTAAAAACTATATCACTGACAAGTTTTTGAATATAATTACATTTTCGACTTATGTATAATTACATTTTCAAAGCTATATGTACAATATATAAGGATTGTATATCAGGAGAAAAAATTAAACTTCTGCATGTTTGTGGCTTAAAACAACAATAGCATATATTGTAGTGTAATTTTATAGTATTTAGAATATGTTTTTAGAAAATCAGAAGAAGTTTCCCTTTCACATTTGTCATGTGATTTACAGTGACTAAGCTACCATCTTCCATTGTCAGTTAGCAGATTAATATCAAACTTGGGTGACATAATAGATATTAGAATTCTTGTATTCATGATTACTTCAAGATGTGTGTGATCAGGAATTAACCAAGATATATGGATATAGGCTCAGAACTGTGGAAGGTGTTACTGTACCTAAGTAAATCATTGTGTCAAGATGGCTTTAGCAGTCAGAAAAAAAACTCAATCTTCTGTCATGTTTCATTTTTCACTAAAATTGCAAAGGATCTCTTTTCAGCTGAACTTAAAATTGTATCTTCTTACAAATAAAGAACATTTATGCTCATGAATGATGGCCATGATTTATGGAGAGATATGTATACAGAAGTGTTATATGATATCTTTAATAAACACACTGTGTTGGTACTTTTGCTACTAAATCCTGACTGACAACAATGTTTGATTCAGTAAATTTCTATACACTAGTAATGGGGTTGTTTTTTAGTATTTGTAAGAAAATCCAGTCTTCTTAACTTTGGTAGTTGAAATGTGTTGCAAGCAACATTTGATGAATCTCTGATGGAAGCTTAAACTAGTTAATAGTTGTTTTACCATGTATATCTCATCATATAATAAATTACATTATTATGCTTTTATTGGTATAGGATTAATAAGATGGTGAAAGTTGAAACATAACATTGACCACAGGGGCAACCATTTGCATTGGATACATTGCTGTATACCATAAGTCAACTACCTTGACTCCTTTTTCCTTCTCCTTCAACAACAAACACCATTTGGGAGAAGGACTTTAGAAATAAACTATTACCCAATGGTGGTTATAGCAGGATACACTAAGAAGTATTACATGGTGGTTCTTTCCATTAGTTCTTTTCAGCCAATCAAGCTGCTTCTTGGTGTGAATTGCTTTACAGGGAGATACACCTGCCAAGTTATTTTTGACTAAGCAGCAGTCACTGTTTTTCGTCTACATGATTCTGGCACCTAAACTAACATGGAGAAGAAACTAGCCATTTTGGTCAACCAAAACTTATGAATATGCAAACCTATTCATTATCAAGGAGGGTTGTCCTGTTACTGCCAGATCTCTTGCTGGTCTGATAGGGACATTCCAACATTGTCTTAAAAAATATGATAATCATTCAACTATATTGAAATTTTTACTCTTCTGGTCAACTCTCATGTGGTCAACCAACCTAATCAGTATTACTACCAACTACCATAGCAATTGTCTTCAGAATTTTCAACCACTTGTCATGTACATGTTTGGAAACACATTCACAACATCAGTGTTGTCCTTAACAACCTGATCAGCACATTTCCAACAGATCAACTAAGACATCAATACCATATCATTATTTCTTCATACCAAAAAACAGAATATCAATCTCTTGAAGTGATTCACCAATGACTAATAGACCTAGCTCCTAATCCCTGAATTAAAAACATTGTAATTGTTATTCTGCTCAAACTGGCTCTACCTTCAAGCTAGCTTCTTTGGACATTACTGGTTTTGCCATTAAATTCTGTTTTGCCATCATAATACCTTTCTGCTGTCAGCTATTAGGTTAAAATGTAAACAAAATCAACAATGTTTGTCTGTTGTTTGATTTTTTTTGACACATTTTTGTTCTGTATCCCAGAACGTATGTATTTTATATTTTGTAGATCATTATTTTCATTTTAAGTTTAACATCTTGTAAAGAAGTACCTTGATTCTTATCTGAATCATTCAGAAATAAATTTTTCTGTTAACTATCTTTAGCTTGGAATCTGTTGAGAATTGTATAAATATTATAGAATTTTCTGTTCCTTACAGAAAAGATTATTACTATGAATAAGACATATATTTAAGATATGTTTTACATTTTGGAGTTGATATTTGCCTTTCCTGGACATGTTGTAGTTGGCAGCCTTCCATATTCACATTTCATTGTAACTTTACTGACCCACTCAACCATTACTTTACACAGAGCATCAGGCTCACAATCATGAGGTAGTGAGTTCAATTCCTGGAGCAGGCTGTGCATTGTGTTCTTGAGCAAGACAGTTTATTTCATGCTGTTCAAGTTCACTTATCTGTAGAAATGAGTTGTGACATCACTAGTGCCAAGTTGTATCGGCCTTTGCTGTTCCCTTAGACAACATCGATGGCAAGGAGTGCGAAGACTGGTATGCATGGGTAACTGTTGATCTTCCATAAACAACCTTGCCTAGATTTGTGCCTCGGAGGGGAACTTTCTAGGTGCAATCCCATGGTTATTCATGACCAAAGGGGTTTTTACCATCATGGCTATTATAAATAATATTTTATAACCAGGTATACTGTAATTTTCTCAAAACATATTGAGAAACAATCATTACAAAATTTTTTTTAATTACTTCAGAAATATTGTTGTTGCCAGAACTAGTCAATATTATTCCATAACCTTCAGAAGAGAAATGGTTGACATAATCATTACTGCTTGTTTTCTCATTAACAATGTTTTTATCATCATCAAATAAAATTTCATTTAATCTGCCAAACCATTGTATACAAAGAACCACATCTCTTTAAAGATTTCCTTACAATTCCTTTGTTGATATCTTTTTATACATTTTTATCAGAGATATTAATTTAGCAAAAATGAACTCATCCAATGAAAACTAAGAATTAGTTTGTTGTTTACATTCATCATCTATTTTATTGTTATACTTAACTCAACAGAAGCTTGAAAGATTTTCAATCAACAATTTGGGATTTGCTAGAATTTTGCTGATGTCAGTCAAGAATTGATGTGTAGTCATTGGGTAATTCTGTAATACACTATAACCGAAAGGTTCCAATCTCCAATACTGTGAGTTATACAATACTAACTGAATAGCCCGTTGTTGCTAGGCAATTTTTACAAAAGGATGTCTTGTATAAATTTCTATTTATTCCATGTCAGAGCATGCCTTCCTCAACAGATAGGCGTCTTAATCAGGACAGATTTGTGCAATTTTTCACCAAAAACTTCGTTGAGGATTTTTTTCCTTTTTAACTTACTTACATGTCTGTTCAACCATTTCACATGACATTATTCATTTAAACTTCGCACCTTATCTATAGCTTTTAAATTAAAAATTGACACTACTTCAGGTTTTTTGTATGAACTAGTTACATCGTTATTATCAACATAATAATTAAGCTAATATTGATATCTATAAGTTTCCATACTTAGTATATGTAAAACAATACTAATACATTATTCTGACTAAAGAAAAAGTCCTGTTGACCTAGATGCTTAATGTTAAATTTCCCCTACTACATTATGATAGCAGTAAAAAAAACCCAACCTAAAATTGTGTTGCCACTATGACCAGAGGAATCTTTATAACCATATCCATGTATAATGTTTACCCCTTCCCTTTCCTTATAAGAGAAAGGTTGGTTGACCCCTTAAGATTTAAATCACAAGATAAAAAAACAAATAAAATCAGGGACAGTTAGAATTCTACCTAGAATTAATTACTAGCCTGCTAGCCTTGGCTATGTCAAGAGGGTTTTTTGTATTCTTTTTCCCACTTAGATTATTTAAATGTTGTCACAACAGTAATATGTCCATTCTGCTGAAATGAAATTTTCAGTAAATTTTCTGTATCCTTGTGCAGCTGAAGATTGCTCTGCATTTTACATTTAATGTAATGCTCGCATTACTTAAATAAATGGAGTAACATGAAACATGCATACTGCAATAACCTTTAAAATCTGTGTTGCTTTTTTGATATATATATATATATTGATGATGATGATGATGATGATAATGATACATACATGTATATATATATACATGTATTTATAACATATATGTATTTATAACTTACTCCTTCAAAGGTTTCCCTTTTATTCTTTGAGACTGAGACGTAATATGGAACCAGTGCCAATGTTGCATTGTTTTAATCCAAAAAAATTACATGTTGATGAAGGTCACAGAGAGGGTCATAGCCCAGCTAATTAGGGAGAGAGTCTACTTAGATGAGATTCAGTTCGGTTTTGTGCCAGGTAGAAGCACCACTGGTGCCATATTCCTTGTATGGCAACTGCAGGAGAAATACCCAGCCAAAGATAAACTTTCATACTTGGCTTTCGTTGACTTGGAGAAAGCCTTTGACAGGGTCCTCTGATCCCTTATCTGGTGGGCAATGCAGAAATTGGTTTTGATGAGTGGTTAATAAGAGCTGTACAGGCCATGTACAGGGATGCTGTTAATAAGGTATGGGTTGGCAGTGAGTAGAGTGAAGAATTCCAGGTAGACATAGGGGTTCACCAAAGATCAGCCCTAAACCCCCTTTTATTCATCATAGTCCTTCAGGCAATAACAGAGGAATTCAAGACAGGAGGCCCTTGGGAGCTCTTCTATGCTGATGACTTTGCTCTCATAACTGAATCACTACCAGAACAAGGGAAGAAATTACAGGTGTGGAAGCAAGGTTTGAAATTGAAGGGCCTTAGAGTCAATGTTGTAAAAACCAAAAGTCCTAGTAAGTAGGATGGCAAACACACCACAAACCCCTTCAGGTAGATGGCCCTGCTCGATCCGTGGAAAAGGTGTTGGCAGAAACTCCATGAGATGTACCCAGTGTAAACTATAGAAGCATAAGAGGTGCAAAGGAAGCTTAACCCGGAAGATAGCCTTTGTGTGTGGTAGATGCACAGGGGCAATAAACACCGCAGAGGCTCAGAAAACTGATTCCATCACATGCCAGGGGAAGAAACTAGAAGTAATTGAGAGCTTCCACTACCTAAGTGACCAAGTCTGTAGTTGGAGTGGATGTTCGAAGAGCATTGCCTGGGCAAAGTTCAGAAAGCACCTACCTCTACTAGTGAAAAAGGGCCTCTTACTCAGAGTGAAAGGCAGATTGTATGATGCATGTGTGCAAACTGCCATGCTACACGGCAGTGAAACATGGGCCATGACTGCCGAAGACATACGTAGGCTTGAAAGAGATGAAGCTAGTATGATCTGCTGATTGTGTAATGTCAGTGTGCATACACGACAGAGTGTAAGCGCCCTGAGAGAAATATTGGACATAAGAAGAATCAGATGTGGTGTGCAAAAGAAACAACTGTGCTGGTATGATCATGTGCTGTGTATGGATGAGGTGAGCTGTGTGAAGAAGTGTCACTCCCTAATAGTGGAAGGACCCCTTGGAAGAGGGAGACCCAGGAAGACATGGGATGAGGTGGTGAAGCATGACCTTTGAATGCTGGGCCTCACAGAGGCAATGACAAAAGACTGAGACCTCAGGAGATATGCTGTGATTGAGAAAACCTGGCAAGTAAAGTGAGATCACAGCCATAGCCTACCCCAGTGTCACATAACCAGCCCATTTAAAAAGTACCTTTGAATCGTCAGGTAACATGCCATGCTTGAGGAGACCTATTAAGTCAATTAAGTTCAAAATCAAAATCAAATTAAATCACAATCAAATGGAAATTGTTGCTGTGGCCGATGGCTGGCTCCCATGCTAGTGGCACGCAGTAAGCACGATTCGTGCGTGTGTTACTGCCAGCGCCACCTGACTGGCTCCCCATGCCGGTGGCATGTAAAAAGTACCATCCGAACGTGGTCAATGCAAGCCACCTCCCATGCCTGCCTCAACTGGCTCCTGTACCAGTAGCATGTAAAAAGCACCATCTGAACGTGGCCAATGCAGTGCCGCCTGGCTGGCTCCCATGCCAGTGGCACTCTCAGAGTGATTGGCATTAAGAAGAGCATCCAGCTGTAGAAACATTGCCAGATCAGACTGGATCCTGGTGCAGCCTCCTGGCTTGCCAGTCCCCAATCAAACCGTCCAACCCATACCAGAATGGAAAACAGACACTAAACGATGATAAATTTATCTTTCTACTTGTTCTACAATACATATATATATATATATATATAAATGTATTATATATATATATATAAATGTATTAATTATATATATATTAATACAAAGAAACAGGCAAAAGGAGAGATAAGAAATAAAAAGAAAGAAAGAAGGTGAAATAAAGCAGCAAAAGATGGAGGAGGAGGGGCAAGGGCCACAAACACTAAAGCAACATGTCTGCTCAGTTTGATTTTTGCGGACATTACCACTTAACTTAAAGAATTGTTTTATTGTTTGAAAACTTTTTAACTGAAGAAAAGAAAACCCATGTTCGAACTGAAACAAAAACACACTGCATATTCAGTAACATTCATTGTTTCGAAAGTTATAGGCATTTCATTCCTACACAAGATAAACTTTAATTACCTTTTAAGTGGAGATGTGTAGTAAATTTGTGAAAACGCTTTCTTCAAATTCATTAGATAATGTTTGAGTAATTTTTTTCACTTTCATATGACAAAGTCATTTCATATATTTAGAGCATGAACAAAGAAGATATTTTTAGTCTCATACAACATGACAGCTTATACAAAAAGGAATAAAATAATATAATATATAAAAATAGCAATGCACTACAGCAATAAAATTAGAAAGGCAAACACTCCTTCAAGTACACATTACAACAGTGAATACTAGTATTTCCCATTCAGCATGTGTCACAGACTGTGATATTCCTCTTTGTTTATTTTTTATTGTACACACACACACACACACACACACACACATATAGTTATGTTATGTTCTGTTAGGAATGTGATAGAGTACAGTATAATGCTCTACCACCTTCAGAATTACCCAGTACTATCTGTAATATTGTTATATACTTCCAAGTTTAAATTTGGGTATTCATCATGTGGGAATATAAAATTGAAGGAATTGGATTCAAGAAGAAGGAGTACGGCTGGACATTTATTTCTTATTTGTTACAATTGTTTTGACACAACTTAGTTCTCCAAGAATACAGGTATTTGATTATGCAACTGTTTATTTGCATAGTGAGATTTAGTTGTGTTTCCTCAGGCAATATATGAATGAGCATTGTCTTTTAATTTAAAGTCGTTGACTTCAAGGCCATCTCCTCTGTTAATCGTGGTTTGAATTTAGTAGTGGACCAATGGTATGGGCTGTGAGAGTGACAAATAGGCTCTCATGGCACACAAAATTCCTTTCCACACGTCTGCACACACACACATATGCACTTGGACAAACATGCATGCACACATGGGCACACCCATACACATGCATACGCACACATGCACACACATACATGCTTACACACACACATACACACACATGCATATTCATTCATATGTACATATGTATATTTGCATGCATGTATGCATGCATATCAGTGTGCATGCACATGTGCATTTGTGCATGAACGTGCATGAGTATACACATGCAAAATAAGCATTGGAGATTGGTAAGCATTGGGAATTGGTAAGCATTGGGGGTTGGTAAACGTTGGGTATTGGTAATTGGTTGTCCTGCTCATGGGGTTGGTTGGTAGTGGTGACCTTGGTGCAGGTGGAGCAGAGTAGCAGCTGGTGCTAAGGTGGTATATCCGAGTTGTTGGCAGTCAGTGGCCTGAAATTTGCCAGAAATGCATACCTCTGGTGACAGCAATACAATAAATCCTATTTCTTGCTGATGGATACTGCAGGTTGTTGGAGGATATGCAGTTTTTCGCAGAGGCAGAGCTGGCAGTTGGGGACACCAGGTGAATATGGTGATGCTCTGTCGACAATAGCCCACTTGATGCTGGGTATTTCATCTCAGAGATCAGAGAGTCTCCAGAGAAAACAAGACAAGGAAGTAGATTTTTCTCTGTCCCTGGATCTGAATGAGTGTATAGGTTGGGAATATCTTCCCTTGAAGTCATTAGCTATCAAACCTGTATAGTGCCTACTAATACCATCGGATGGAGTAAGGGTGGCTCTGTACACTACAACACTTGAAGGGCGAGATCCTTCTAGAGGGCACATGGTGGGGTTTTGGGAGTTACAGGTTGGTCTGGGTGCATTTTTACGCTTGCTGATGCAAGCGTTGTTAGATGTAATGTTGCCTAAGCAGGAGTAGCTCACTTTAACATTATGGGTGTTCAAGAGTTTGTAATACTCATGGCCTCTGGGGAAATGTTTCTTAATTAGCTACATTGGTGGAAGCTTCTAGGTTGAAAGAGGGGTTATACCATATAATTTTCCTTCTCCTAATCATTTTGGGGTGAGGAGAGGGTGTTTGGGAGTTGTCCACATACGTGAGCTTCTCAGTAAACCCGCTCCTAACCAAAGCATTGTTGTAGTGGGGGGCAGCCCTGTCAAAGATCTCTCTATTAACCAAGAGATTAGATAGTCATTTACTAATGCCTGGAACCAGGTTTCTAATTACTGCAGGGGAATGATTTGAGCTCTTATGAATGTATACTGTATCCTCATTAGGCTTCCTGTATGGGTAATACTTGCCCATACTCAGGTGTAAGGTTACGTCCAAGAAATCGACCATAGTCAGGTAACTGTTATGGACAGGCCAAACTCCTTAAATATTTTTATCAAGTCTTTCCTGAATTTGTCCATGGTGTGGCCATTCATATGGCTTGAGATAGTTAGGCTGTCCTACCTATAGAGAACCGACCTATGTTGCTGGGTATGTTTCTTGATGGTATCCAAGTTGTATAATCCAATGAGGTCAGTAATTTCAGCCCCATCAAAGCTCCCCATAGAGACATCAAACAATGAGTCACTTTCTTTTTCCTCCAGAAAGAATCGTTACGGGCCAGAATTGACTTTCTAGCATTCATGATAATTCTGATGTCAAGGTCACTAATGCTGGCGTATTGCTCAAGCAAAAGTTAGGGCCTTCAGAACGAGGGGCTTAGATATAGAAGGGTAGAAGTCAGCACTGTCAATCTGGGTGATTCTACAGACTGATTTATTCTCAATACCACGGAACCAGTTGACCACACCTGCACATGTGTGTGGAAACACACACAGGTAAGCATGTGTGTGTGCATGCATACATGCATGTGAATATACATATGTTCATAAGAACGAATACGCATGTGTATGTGTATGCATGTATGTGTGTGCATGTGTGTATATGCACATGTATGAGTGTGCATGTGCATGTGTGTTTGTCTAAATGTGTGTGTGCAAATGTACACGTGCATGCCCATGTACAGATGCACATGCTCACATCAATACACACATGCACGCAAAACCATATAATTCTGCAGTAGTTAGAGATAGCACATTGTTTATGAGCAAAGGATTAAAAATAAAACATTGGAAATAATGAAAGCAAGTTTTGATCATATTATATTTATTGAAGATTAGATGTGCATAAGATGTGAGAATGACTGTAAAAATTTCCTTGTTTTACAAGAGGGCACTGGATTTTCTCTTTTTCTTCTTTTTTTTTTTTTTTTGATATTTGAAGTGCAGTTATCGAGTGGAGTATGTTACTGAACAGCACTTTTCAATGATTTGTAATAGATTTTTAAAAAATTTTCATGATTGACTTGAAATTCCTAATATATAATACACCTATTCCATATTTTCTTACAGCATTTAATAAATTAAAATAGTTTCAGCTAAATTAAACAATATGAACTATTTTCTTTCAGCATCATTATCATCATCATAGTCATCTTTTTAATGTTCATTTTCCCATGTTTGCATAGGACAGACTGAATTCATTGTGGCAGACATTTTATGGCTGGATTGCATTTCTGTTGCCAACCCTCACCTGTTGGTCAGTAAGGTAATATTTCCTTATGTCTAATCATACTTCCATGGAAAAGTGGAAATAAATGACACTGCTTGTGTGACAGTGACACTCATTTACAACTATTGTGCCACATTACATCAAAGATATATACACATGTGCACATGTTTGAATACACACACACATGTTCATGTATATCTATCTATCTATCTATATATATATATATATATATATATATACACACATATATTGCATATATTTATATATATATATATAAATATATGCATATATGTGTATATATATATATATATATAGACATATATATACATACATATATATATATAAAAGATATATATATATACTTATATACATATATTATTTATTAAAAAAATCAATTTGGTATTACTAAATTGAATATTCCTGTATTTTTGGAATTTACATTCCCTAATATTATAATAATTATATATATATATATATATATATATATATATATATATATATATATATATATATATATATATAAATATATATATATATGTACGTATATATACATACATATATATATACATATATCATCATCATCGTTTAACGTCCACTTTCCATGCTAGCATGGGTTGGAAGATTTGACTGAGGACTGGTGAACCAGATGGCAACACCAGGCACCAATCTGATTTGGCAGAGTTTCTACAGCTGGATGCCCTTCCTAACGCCAACCACTCCGAGAGTGTAGTGGGTGCTTTTACGTGCCACCGGCACGAAGGCCAGTCAGGCGGTACTGGCAACAGCCATGCTCAAAATGGTGTACTTTACATGCACCTGCACAGGAGCCTGTCCAGTGGCACCTATAAAATAGATATATACATATATATAAAAGATAAACAAGAGTGAAAAAACTACAGAAGGCTTGTGTTACATGGTTAAAGTATATATTTAAATCATTATGTTAGAAAAATGCTATAAAATTTTGAGTATAGAAACATTGTATTTCAAGAAATAACCGGTTTCGTATTTTCTTTTCAAATTTCTCTACCTGTATCGTAACATTTCTAAACTACAATGTTTCTATACTCAAAAATACACATATATATACATATATATATATACATACATATATATACATTTATAGACATATATATACCAGGGGCGTGCATTCTCAGGCATGCAAAGTATGCGCTGCATGCTCTGTGATTTTTTTATTCCTATCATCGGAAAATTAGATAAAAGATTTATTATTTTTCAAAGAAACTCCGTCCAGGTGTTTTCGAAATATTCTGCCGCCCCTTCCCCTCTCTCAATGACACGTACGTCTGATTTAAGAAGACCACAGGACACCCTCTCTCTCTGTCTCTTTGTTAATGTAGAATCGTTGCTAACCTCGTTCCACTTTCTGACCCGAACAGGTGCAATCCCATAATTCCTGTGTCAGTCAGTTGAAATGGTGGAATAACCTGGCGGTAAGTTTGAATTTTATTTTATCCAAAGCATTTGTTTGCACTGTTATATTTTTGGAGTGTTCTGAAAAAGAAATATTATTTATGTTATATTTCTTATTTCAGAAATAGCTAATTAATCTTAAATTAATTTGACTAACGTTATTTTTTCCGTTTTGTTGAAATGACTTATACGTGTGTTCTTATATAAAAATAGCCTTTTTCGAAATGAGTGTTATAAACGATATTTTGAGAAATAGTTTTTCGAAAAGAGACTTCTAGTTACAGGTAATACATTTCGTTTTTTTTTTTTTAGTTCGGTGGGGATTTATTGTTGTGTTATTTTTAATAGATACCTGCTGAACTCTAAACATTTTTGTCTGCCTGAGGTGAGTCTAGTTGACAACGATTGATCGTTGTTATTTTTTTAGGCCTCCAGGATTTATCGCTTCGGGGTCATTTTGAATCTGAAGGCTCTAATAATCGTGGAAATTATAAAGAACTCATATATTAAATCAGTAAATATGACAAAAAATGGAAAGTCATCTAGATACATCTTCTATCTTCACCGGTCTGTCAAACAGAATTCAAAATGACTTGATCGATGCAATTCATAAAGTTATGTTGAATGAGATGCAAAAGGAAATTGAGCAAGCTAAGCTTGTTTCTATTCTTGTTGATGAGACATCTGATGTCTCAGCATATTCACAACCGTCAACAGTTTTACGTTCTGTTACAGAAGACTGTGTGACGAAAGAACGATTTATCAGTTTTAGTGATGTTAGTGCAGATCGATCTGCAAATGCTTTATCTGGACATGTTTTTAAATGCATTGAGACGTGGCAGTGTGGAAAGGAATTGATTGCACAGAAATGTGATAGTGCCGCTACAATGGCAGGACAATTAAACGGGTTACAGGCAAAAGTAATAAAGAAATATGAATGTGCGATCTTTATTCATTGTTGTGCCCATATCCTAAATTTAGTTCTTTCACAATCATGCTCTGCTATGAAAGAATGCAAGATATTTTTTCTACAATAAACGGACTGGATACATTTTTTACGAAATCACCGAAAAGGGCTAATGCATTCGATAACATTGTTAAAAAAAAGATTTCCGAAAGCAACAGCAACTAGATAGAATTACTCCTCACGTCATATTATTACCACAAAGGAAAATTATAATTTCATAATCAGCCTTTTTGAACACATCATTGAAAATCTGGAAGCATGGGATGATACCACCATAAATTCAGCAATTGGATTCTTACACACTTTAAAAGCTCCTGATTTCTTATTTTTTGTTAGAAGTATTCAGTGATATTTTTTTCTTTTACTGACGTCTTATTTAACATCCTCCAGAGTAAAAGTCAATGACATACTGTATTGTAAAGAGCAAATAGATAAAACTAGAACTGTACTCGAAAACAAACTTGATAATTTTTCAATCTTTTATGATATGGAAGGGAAAAATATGGAGAAGATGCAGGAATCGGAATTCAGAGATCCAAGAATATATCTATTGAGCCCCAACGACATTATAGAATGCTTTATAACAAAATTATCAGTACAATAGTTGACCAAATAAAAGCACGATATTCATCCTTAGAAGAGTTTAAATTCATGGAACTTTTGAATTTCAACAAAGTTGAGTATTGCAAACAATTTCCTGTTGACTCTTTAGATTCTTTAAAAAATCACTTATGGCAGATTTTTTTATGTAATTCGATTACAAAGTGAGCTCAATGTGACGTATTCAATGAAAGATTTTAAAAAGCGAAGTTAAGTCATTTAATGAGTTACATTTACACCAGTGACCTTGTTGAAGCTATGCCAGAACCCTTCAATCTGTGCAAGTTGATTTTGACAATTCCGTCTACCACTGCTTCTGAAGAGCGATCTTTTTCTGCATTAAGTAGAATCAAAACATACCAAAGAAATGCGACAGGAGAAAGAAGACTGTCTGGGTTAGCACTAATGTCAATTGAAAAAGATTTATTACAATAATTGATGAAAAGAGAAGATTTCTATGAAAATATGATAGATATATTTGCCCAGAAAGATCGAAGAATTGAATTTATTTAGAAATTAGGTAAATAACATTTTAACGTAAGGTTCGACTTCTTCGTCACACCTAATCTACATAGGCTTTCCTTTCTGTGCTGCTGGATGTAGTCTATTTACAGCCATAAATAAGTGTCTTGTTTCAATCTCAGAGATGTTGACTTCTGCCACAACAGTTTTTTTTTTTGGGGGGGGGGGGGCTTTTTACAATGTTGAATTTTCGCTGTCTTTCATTGTGTGTGTATTCATGTATATGCGTGTATTTTCAATGTGTGTGCGTGAGACTTAGTCTTTTAATATACGGAGTTCAGTAAGTCTCAGAACAGTCTGCTTGAGTATCAATAATTTTCCCGGAATTGACAAGTAGCATGATAAAGCACCTGACCTGTCTTCGAGAGCGTAACTATCTAAAACCATAGCCATATAATGTAACTAAATGTGTTCTCTTTATTAAATCAGTTCAAATTGATTCAACTGAACCAATAGATGTAGGGGCCAATGCAGAATCGCACCCTTTGAAAAACGAAATTTTATGAAATTTTTTTTTCGGATTCCTACCTTTAACAGAGATTCCGAATATGCAAAAAATTAACAGAATCCAATTTCATCTTTATCCCGTTTCACTTATGATTTTTAGACATTTTTAAGGGAGAGTGAGGATGGGAAAGTACTGACGTTTCGAACAGAGAGAAAAATACAAACAATACACTTATTTCAGGTTCATTTCTACGGAGCCATTTTTTATTCCCTGCTTATTCTAGGTCATACGGGGATGATTGCATATTCAGAATCTCCCGTATGTAAATTGTAGGAATACGAAAATTGTTTTACTGAAAAATTGCCAGGGTGGGGGGGAGAAATTCATTGCATGCTCAACCCCGGAAGTCACCGCACGCCACTGATATATACATATATATACATGCATCTATATATATATATATACATATACATATATACATATATATATACATATGTATATACATATATATAGACATATATATACATACATATACATATACATATATAGACATATATATATACATATATATATAAAAGATATATATATATATAGACAATTATGCAGATAAACAAATTAGATACATTGTGGAGACTTTCAGATGATGAATTTTTTAATGTAAAACAATGAGAAAAATCTCTGTCAAAATGGAGAAAGTGTGAATTAATTGGATGAGCTATTCCAGAATTCCACCAAAAATTAAATAATAGAGGGTGTTGTTATAATGTGTGAATTCAGATGAATTCTAACTTATATACACCAACCCAAACATGTTTAAATTTTTGTTAAATAATTGATTTCAGAAAAGTACACAGAAAATTTAAGGATTAGTAAAATATTTGTGTCTAACTAGCTTAGATGATTATGTGCCTAAGATGTTTGCTTTCCAAATCTATGGTCTTGTATTCTTCCCCATTACATGGTAATTTCAGCAAGTGACTTCTACTTCTGAGGAAAGTCTTCTTAGGGCATTTGGTAGGTGGAAGCTTAAGGGAGCCCATCACATATATATATATATATATATATATATATATATATATATATATAATTTTATTTAAAAGAGTTCCAACTCTGTCTGTTTTTTATGTTTTATTTATATTCTTGTAAAATTAATGTGGGATATAGAATATGGAATATATAATATATAATATAAAAATGGATGGTAAAATGAAATGAAGTATCGAATGTCTTATTGAATATATGAAATATTGAGTGTTCAATATAAAGGATTAAATATATAAAGGCGAATACGTATTTTCAATACCTTTTGGTATTTCATCATGGCCGGTATGTATATTTTTATACTGGTATCAGAAAAAGATGACAAAAGGAAAAGATGGTTGTCATGGACTTCATTGTCTTACTGCTGTTTCTGCTATAAGATGCAGTGGACTCATAATCGCGTGCCTGAATAACATCCTGCAGCTTTAATGGATCCAGGGAACATTAAGTGTCATTTATTTGGGCAAAAGAATTACATTTGTGCAATATATAGGAAAGGCATTTCCAGTGAGAAAAGTCAGTACTGATGTATATAGAAGAGCATATATCCAAAATGCAGTTAGATTTCACATATAGAAATTTGTATATATCCTTTTATTTGTTCCCCTCATTTAACTACAGCCATGCTCAAGAACCACCTTGAGGGATTTTTGTCAAACAAATCAACACCAGGACATGTTTTTTAAGCCTGGTACTTATTCTATCTGTCTTTTTTGCCAAAATGCCAAGTTACATGGACATAAATACACCAGCACCAGTTGTCAGGCAGTGATGGTAGGACAAATACAGACACACACGCACACACACACACACACACATATATATATATATATATATATATATATATATATATATATATATATATATATATATATATATATATATATATATATATATATATATATATATATC
Source organism: Octopus bimaculoides (assembly GCF_046866305.1). Lineage (NCBI taxonomy): Eukaryota > Metazoa > Mollusca > Cephalopoda > Octopoda > Octopodidae > Octopus > Octopus bimaculoides. Next base: position 85,657,305 of record NC_142935.1, read on the forward strand.
AATGGGCTTCTTTAATTTTCTGTCTAACAAATCCACTCACGAGGCTATAGTAGAAGACACTTCCCGAAGGTGCCACACACTGGTACTGAACCTGGTACCATGTGGTTGGATAGCAAGCTTCTTACAACACAGCCACACCTGCGCCTATATGTATATATACATATACTGGGCTATCCCATAAATAATGCGGTTTTCTTAATTGCATGAACTAAAAGTTGGAGGGGGACAGGATAACCAATCTGCATCAACTTGCTATAAAAGCAGGTAGTAATTTTACCTTGTCCTTATTCTTAGTGCAAGTTTTAAAGAGTGCAGTTCGATTTTAACAGTTATTTTTGCAAAGCTATAATGGAATAGATTGCATCACATGCCAGGAGGAAAAACTAGAAGTAGTTAATAGCTTCCACTACCTAGGCAACCAAGTCTGTAGTGGGGGTGGTTGCTCTGAGTGTGTAGTGGCTAGAATAAGAATAGCCTTGGCAAAGTTCAGGGAGCTCCTACCTCTGTTGGCAACAAAGGGCCTCTGGCTCAGGATGAAAGGTAGACTGTATGATGCATGTGTGAAAACTGCCATGCTACATGGCAATGAAACGTGGGCCATGACTGCTGGGGACATGCATAGGCTTGAAAGAAATGAAACTAGTATGATCCACTGGATGTGTAATGTCAGTGTGCGTACACAACAGAAGGTAAGCGCCCTGAGAGAAAAGTTGGGCATAAGAAGCATCAAATGTGGTGTGCAAGAGAGACGACTGTGCTGGTATGGTCATGTGTTACATATGGATGAGGACAACTGTGTGAGTAAGTGCCATTCTCTAACTGTGGAAGGAACTTGTGGAAGAGGTAGACCCAGGAAGACATGGGATGAGGTGGTGAAGCATGACCTTCGAACATTGAGCCTCACAGAAGCAATGACAGGAGACCAAGACCTTTGGAAATATGCTGGAGAATCTTTATGCCTGTACATGCATGATTTATGTTGATATGTATAAATATATATGATTCAACTACTTTGAATATTTTCATTTATGCATTTGGGAATCAGTTAGACATTTTTCTTTTTTATTTTTATTTGTTTCAGTCATTTGACTGCACCCATGCTAGAACACCACCTCTAGTTGAACAAATTGATCCCAGGACTTATTCTTTATAAGCCTAGTTCTTATTCGATCATCCTCTTTTGCTGATAGTTACAGGGATGCAAACACACCAACATCTGTTGTCAAGTGATGGTGGGGGACAAACACAGACACACAAACATGTACAAATATATATATATAGCAGGTGTGTGCGCAAATTAATGGCGGTGAATTCGAATGTGTGAAAAAAAGAAAATCGAAAAATACAAGTTATTCGCTGAAAAATTCTGCGCCAGAAATCGCAAAAGAAGCCAAAACCATTTCACAGCTGATGTCTCCTGCTGAATTCCAGACATTTTCGAACAAGTGAAGGCCGGTTGGAGGAAGTCTTTATTGAGTTGTGCTCCCAGTTCGGCATTCTGGCTTTTTTTCATTTTCCTATATATATATATATATATATATATATATATACGACAGGCTTTTTTCAGTTTCCGTCTACCAAATCCATTCACAAGGCTTTAGTCAGCCTGAGGCTATAGTAGAAGACATTCGCCCAAGGTGCCATGTAGTGGGACTGAACCCAGAACAATGTGGTTGGTTAGCAAGCTACTTACCACATAGCCACTCCTAAATGCCTATGATTTGCATTTTCTATTTTCTGTACTCTGTATCTTATATATACATATATATATATATATAAGCAATGTTAAATCTCTGAACGAGGTATTAACAGTAACTGCACGATAAAGTGAAGTATATTTGCCATTTAAATGTGGCTGACCCCTAAGGGTGGATGTTACTGTTGCTATCTTTTATCTTTTATGCTTTACTTGTTTCATCATTAGAATATGGTCATGCTTGGGCACAGCCTAGAAGAATTTTAATCAAATGAATCAACAGAAGTACTTATTTTTTAAGCCTTATACTTATCCTATCAATCTCTTTTGTCAAACTACTAAGTTACTGGGACATAAACACATCAATACCGGTTACCAATCAGCGGTGAGGGACAAACACAGACACACATAAAGATATATACAAATATACCACAGGCTTCTTTCAATTTCCATCTACCAAATTCACTCACAAGTATTTGGTTGGCTGGAGGTTATAGTAGAAGACACTTTCCCAAGGTGCCATGCAGTAGGACTAAACCTGGAATCATTTGGTTGTTAGGAAGCATACTTCTTCACAAACAGCCATGCCTGCATATTTATATATATATATATATATATATATATATATATATATATATGTATGTATGTATGTATGTATGTATGTATGTATCCTATCAATCTCAAGAGACATTTAAGGAAAAATGTAAAGACTGAGAAGGTGAATGACAAGGACCTTTTTGTGTGCACAGTCTGTGACAGACCATGTCTGTCCTTGGCTGGCCTCAAATCTCACCTGCGAACCCATGGAAAACAAACCTCATCCAGCTATTCTGATTATATGTCTGTGCACACGTTTGAATGTGGTGTGTGCCAGAGGGTTTGCAAATCCAATGGGGGTCTTAAAAGACATGTTAGGATCCACAATGAGCAGAACTTACTTGCAGGTATTGGTAGTGCAAATCAGAGGTGCAATCTGTGTGGGTGTTTTTTCAAAACACTGTCTGGTTTAAAAAGCCACATCAGACGCCATGAAAGGGCTAAGGTGTAGGTGCAGGAGGTGGTCAAACTCTGTTTAAGGAGTAGACAACCACCATATATATATATATATATATATATATATATATATATAAAACAATATTACGGAAAAATATGGATAAGTACTATTTTTTCTTTGCTAAAGATTTTCTACTATTTGAAAATAATATGTATTCTTGTTTTTTATATTATTCATTTGGTTCTTTAAAGATTATTTTTAATAGATAACTTATTTAACACTAAATTATTTAGAAGTTATAGTTTCATTTCAACATAATATTAGAACTTAGATTTGAATAGTGTTGATATATTTTCGATTGTTTTTGATTAATAATATTTGATTAATAATTAGTCTTTATTGTTTATAATATCGTTAAAGGTTTTTTTATTAAAACTTTGTATATATATATAAAGTTTAATCTTTTATTCTTAATAATTTTTTTCTTTCCTAATTTTTTCATTCATAATTTTTTCATTCATATTTTTATTTTTACGTTTGTAGAAATAATATTCTTGTATTTTTCTATTATTCTATTGATTTTTAATGATAATTAAATAAACGTTTTTAGTTTTAAATAGTATAGCTTTAACTATTACACCGGTTAAATATGTACTAATTTTATCTTCATTATTATTTTAAATTTAAACTTCATTCAAATTGTATTTAAAACAATGATAATTTAAAACAATGATAATTTAAAACAATGATAATTTATGTAAGCTGGTTTTTGTATATAATATACATGTTAGCATATATTATAATGGATGAAGGGATGATTATAGAATGTTTATTATTTTTATATTTTTATATTTTTAATAATTTTTCTATCTTTATGAAATAAGTATTTCATATAAATTCATTTGGTACTTATTGTTGGTTGAGATATATATATTTTTTTAATTATTGTTCTACTTACGACCCGAAGATTAGCTATATTTTTTAATAGAATTTATTTTCGATAATTTCAATTGATTTTAATTGATTTTAATCGATTTAAATTTCCTTTCTATTTGAAAATTAGTTATGAAACACGTGTAGTCATTTTATTATCTTTATCTTATGATATTTACTTTGTTTTATATTATACTCATTTATTGTGCTTTTAATTGTTATTTTTCTATATGTGATAGTGGATTTTCATCGATGAGGTCTTGAAACTTGGTTATTTTCCCTAAAACTATATATTTTATATATATATATATATATATATATATATATATATATATATTATATATATGTATGTATGTATGTGTGTGTATATATATATATATATATATATATATATATATATATATATATATATATACACACACACACACACAATGAGCTTCTTTCACTTTCTGTCTACTCAATTCCTTCACAAGGTTTTGATCAGCTTGTGGCTATAGCAGTTGACACTCGCCTAAGAACATTTTATATTAAATCATTTCAAAAGGGCTGGTAATATTGGAACAGTACCACATTCTCTAAAGAACTTGTCAAAGACTGATCTGCATTAAATACTAACCATAGACTAATTCATCAAGCATGCAAGAAAATAAACAGACACCACCAAGACTGCTAACTAATAACACCACCAACAAGATCAACAATGAAAACAGCAACAATAACAACAGTAATATTATATATACTCAATACAGAGCATTTTATACACAAATTTCTGATCAAATATCACAATATACTTTTTATTGCCCACTTGTGTGTTGTTCAATCTTATCCTCTTTACTCAGTCAAACTAAAATAAGTGAATGAAGTGCGCCTCTACATGGTTGCATGGTCTACAGAAAACAGCTGCTAAATTTTCTCTTAACAAAACAGGACAAATTCATAATGTAGTCCAGGATGTACTATGCCACTTGAAAAAAATGATGAGTTGGTTATAGCTGAAGTACCTTTGATGATAGGTCAATTGGCTGGGGTTGATTTATGCTTTACAATCAACAACAGAGTAAATCAAGTTAGTCATCCACAACATAAATATCAACTTACTTCCATATATGGTCATGGTGATAATTGAATTTTTCACACCTCTAATCAGGTATGGTTCTGTGGTTAAAAACTTGCTTTGCAACCAAGTGATACCTGGTTTGATTCCACTATATGGCACCTTGAGCAAGTGTATTCTACCATTGCCTCTCAGTGAGGCAAGCCTTGTGAATAGAATCTGAAGATGGAAACTGTGTGAAAGTCCATTTGAATGGCAAGACTGCTTTCTGTTGTTGGGTCAGTAGATTTAATCCATCATTCAGTTTAACACCTCCATTTTGGTGCTACCCTCCTTCCTTTCACACAAACATTAATTAGAAATTAAAATAAAAATTGATTCACAAGCAATCACTATTGAACATGTGCTTCCCATTACAGCAAGGTTCATGTCAGTTTCTGTGTTCATGACAACTTCAATATAACTTCATCTAGTTTGTGTTCAAAAACTGACAGAACACGTTGCACAGTTCCCACTCAGATATCCACTGTATTGTAACATAATTAATTACACTTTTCATCACACAGCACCTTCATTATAGCACATCATGCTTGCTAAACCTGTCATGTTTGAATGAGGTGTACAGTCTTTTAACACTTCCGTTACATTTAGAAAGTGATGATTTGTCAAACCAACAAAATTAATTACAATTTTCACCTATAACATACAACAATCTATGATATGTGTGCAATCTTCAAGTGAAGGTAGATCTAAAGGCAGTCTAAGAAGACTTAAAATTGTAACAGGCTGATTCTTGAAAATATACATGCTATAATTAACTTTGATTCTAATTCACTTTCTCCCAAATTAACATTGGCTTTCATCTCTATATAATGATAGTTGATATGAATATTGGTTGGTTAGTTGATTGGTTGGTTGGTTGGTTCTTTATATTTTACATCATATAAAAAGAGGAGAAGAGAGAGAGAGAGAGAGAGTAAATGACAGATTTGGAGAGAGGTAACATAAAGGTATGCACAGGGCTGGATTAAGACTCATAGAGGCCCTGAGCATTTGAAAGATTTTAGTGCCTCAATATATATGTAATTCAAAATATAAACAATAATAGATCATCAGATAAATTTTAATTTTCAAAATGAAACAAATCTAATAATAAGATGGAAAATAATGTTCATTTTTGTATACTTCCACTTTATTTGTGGAAGTTTTCTCTACTTTTTTTAATTGCAAAGTCTTTGATCAGATCCTCAAAATTAATTTTACTTAACACATTTACTTCTATACTTAGTAGAGATAAGGCATCCCAAATATTATCATAGCAAGTTTAAAGAGATATCTTTGGTGTCATAAACTATCTACCATTTTTGGGGTGCATCTCACCTTCCCTTGATGCCCTACCATGCTCTTAATTTGCTTCCTGGTTAATCCCGTACTAGGGGTGCTGGATGAGTGCACATAGAGGTTTGGTAGCAAATATTTTTCTTTTGAAAGTTAATATTCATTTCATCATTTTATATAAACACCAAGAAATTTGATAAAAGTTATGTTATAATTATTGTATATATGCCATATTTCTTGATACTACCCATGCTCGCTAAAGTATACTTCTAAAGTCGCCTGTATATGACAGGCAAAATCTAATTTAAAATATACATAACAATACTAAATTTCTTTACATAAGTTTAAGGGGTTGTTGCTGTTGTTGTTGTTGTCATTTAGCACCAGGTTAGCTCTCATCAAATAAACCTAGAAACAAATACATTCCGAATTTGACCTTCCTGTTTATTTCATATTTTTCCGTAAGACAATTGAGGTGAAAAATGAAGTAAATGAATCACTATTTCTTGTATGTTGAGCAAGCACAATATTTTAAATGATGTTGTTCGTCTTGGTGTTGTTCTTCTTTAACCCTGAATAATCCCCAATCAAGCAGAACTATATTCAAAGTCACTACAGCATTAATCATTCCTTTTTTGGAGACACATTGTACCTGGGACAACATTATAATGTTGATAATTATCAATATGACCTTCCATTTTGAAAGATAGCAAGATGTAATAAGTGAAAGATTTGGCTACCTTAGGAAACACACTCTTCGGCCATACTACTGCATGAGGGCCTACTTTCTGTTGAGTGCAACATATAGGAAAAGACTTTAAGGGGACTAGCATTCACAAGGGCCTACTTCTTGTTAGGTGTAACATATAGGAAGAGACTTTAAGGGATCTAAAAATCACAAGTGTCTATTTCCTGTCAGCTTTAGAATATAGGAAGAGGGTTTAAGGGGACCAGCATTCTCAAGGGCCTACATCCTGTCAGGTTTAGATTATAAGAAGAGAGTTTAAGGGATCTATCAATCACAAGGGCCTATTTCTGTCAGGTGTAGCATATAGGAAGAGGCTTTGAGGGAAACTACCTGCATCAGTTATTAGCTGTCGAGACACTACATCTTTCAAAACTTCTGTGCTTCCTGAAATCCGCCAGCAGTACACCTGATGGGTATTTTGTTTCTTAGTTATAGTGCACCTGAGCTCTGTATACAACAATTTCTTTCATTTATATATGTATCTAGCAAACACAAGGACCTACTTCCTGCCAGATTTAGAATACTGGAAGAGAGTTAAGGGATCTAGCAATTACAAAGGCCTACATTCTGTCAGGTTTAGCTTATAGGAAGTTTAATGAGTTTGTTATGAATAAGATGATGAAATCTGTTGAGATTTTTGACAAACAAAATTTTATACTTGTTGTAAACAAAAAGCAGATATTGTTGATGCTACAAACAACAAAATGGGGAGAAAGTTTGAATGTGATTGTTCTTGATGTAATTGTAATAGTAGTCAAAAGGTTAGCTGCTGGTTGTGTTGTTGTCATCAATTATTCATTGTGATCATTGTCAGCTCAGCTCAGCTGCTGTCTGTCATCTCTGTTGGCTGTCAATGCTCTCTCCCAAGTAGCTAAGATGTGTTGAATACATACAGAGGAAATGGCTCAGAGAGAAACGCACAAAAGGATGAAATTGTTGCTGGAGCCAGTTCTAAGCAAAGTCATGATTGGTTAGATTTTATCATGTGGGTAATATTCTAGCAGATCACAACATCGGGTGTAGTGATCTGACTGCTGCATATTCCTACTACAAGTCTATCAACTACAAGAGCCTACTTCAGAATAGTTTAAAGTATTGGCTAAAATACCAGTATTTTTTCCAAATTCTCTATACTCTGAATTCAAATCCTGTCAAGGTCTACGTTGACTTTCAACCTTTCAGGGGTCAATAAAATAATTCCAATCTAGAGCAATGAATTGGGAGAACTGTATGAATGTTGGATTAGATGCCTTGTGGTATTTGCCCTAGCTCTATGCTGAGTTCAAATCCTACTTTATCATATCTGAGTGGTAAACTAAAGACATTGCCACCACTCAGTATCTTAAGTAACTTTAGCTGAGTCCACTTTGATGCAAGTATTCAAGCCAGGTCTTTAATCTGTGGATACCTTCGTCCCTTTCATTCTCCTTCCCACTAGCATTGGCCCTGTAAAGAGTCAAGGACACTGCTCTTCCATCTTGACCAGGTAGTGGTGGTGGTGGTGGTGATGGTAGTGATGATGGTGTGGTGCTACTGATGATGATGATGATGATGATGATGATAACGAGGAGGAGGATAATAATTGTGAAGATGATAATTTAGAATGAGGAGGAGGGGGATTGTGAAAAAGGATGTTTGTATGGTGATGATGATGACAATAAGGAGGAGGAGGGGAGGGGGGAGGGGAGGAAGAGAAGAAGAAAAAGAAGAAGAAGAAGAAGAAGAAGAAGAAGAAGAAGAAAAAGAAGAAGAAGAATGGTTGTAAAGATGATTCTGTGGGTATGGTGATGGTGTTGCTGATCATCATCATGTTGACAGGACAACAATGGCGATGATGACAGTGATACTGATGGTGATGAGTGGCAGAAGAGGAAGAGGAGGGGGAATGGAAGAGGAGGGGGAAAAGAAGCGGAGAGGGAAAGGAAGAGGAGGAGTATGATTGTAAAGATGATAATGTTTGCATGGTGATGATGTTGCTGATCACCATCATCATGTTGACAGGACAATAACGACAATGATGATGATGATGATGATGATGATGATGAGTGGGGGAAGAAGAAGAAGAATGATTGGAAAGATGATGTTTGTATGGTGATGATGTTGAGGATGATCATCATCATCGTGTTGACAATGATGATGATGATGATGATGATGATGATGATGATAAGCTATAGTAAATATCATAAACCAGAATGCAGCATAAGTAATATGTCATGAATCAATGACTGTATCACCCTGCAACTTGACAATGTACATCCTCAGTGCCAGTGACATACCATAATGGATTTGTCATGGTGGTGGTGGTGGTGGTTGTAGTGGTGGTGGTGGTAATAAAGAGGATGAGGATGATGATCCTGATAATGATTGTATAGGAGTGGGTGCAGCGCCAGTGGTTTATGATAATGACAACCTTGGTTATAAAGAACATGAGAGTGCTAATGATGATAATGGTGCGGTGGTGGTGGTAGTAATGGCTGCAGAGGCATGGCGATGGCAGTGGGTATAATGGTGGGAAGATAGTAGTGGTGGTAATAGCGATGATGGTAGTGGTTATGATGATGATGATGATGATGATCCTGATAATAGCTGTATTAGGAGTGGGGGCAGTTATAATTAGGGTGGTTATAAAAAACTTGACAATGCTGATGGAGATGGTGGTGGTGGTGGTGGTGGCGGTGGTGGTGGCGGCGGTGGTGGTGACAGCAGCGGTGGTGGAATATATATATATAATGTCAGGGCTAAATGTGAATTTAGAATGAATTAAACTAGATAAAAATGTCAAAAGGAATAAGCTTCTTAGATGCTCTTCTTTGTGAGAGTTTGGGTGGTGACATAAAAAAAAATAAAAAATGAAAACAAAACCACCCAAGGTAATTAAGTGTAATGAATGTAATAGTTGGCTATGTGAAACATAAGGTGGTATTTTTGTTGAATTAACTAACAACAGGAAGAAAGACAGCTAGGGGGCACAGATGTAACAAATAGATATTATGTTTGGTATGCGTTTGTAACTAGAGTTTACATTTGAATAACAAAACTCATCAAATTCTATTTGCGTTGTCAGTGGTAGCCATTGGACTCAATATGATCAGCATAAAATAAACCAGCAGCTAAAAAAACAGACAGTAATAGGTGAAGGTGTGACTGTGCGGTAAGAAGTTTTGGGTTCAGTCTCGTTGTGTGGAATCTCAAACAAGTGTCTTCTACTATAGACCCAGATTGACCAAAGATTTTGTGAGTCGAATGGTACACAGAAATGAAAAGAACCCATCATATGTACATATATACATACATATATATATAGTTTGATAGCACTAATGCACAAAACTCTTGGCCCATGAGTCACTATGTTGCTCCAACTAAATATTTATTTACATACATATATATATATATTGAACTAAATTTGTAGACTGGCACCCATGCCAACGTCTCTTCATTCAACACTAAACTCGGCTTGCGAAGACCTGTTGGGGCAAACGAAAGCGAAATCGTGATGGTACCTGTACCAGTAAATTACTAAGAGCACCGTCCGAGCGTGATCGTTGCCAGAGCACCAGCTGTCTGGCTTCCGTGACGGTGGCACATAAATAGCACCATTTGAGCATGGCCGTTACCAACATCGCCTTCCTGGCATTTGTGCCAGTGGCACGTGAAAAGACATTCGAGCAAGTTCGTTGCCAGTACCACTGGACTGGCCCCTGTGCAGGTGGCACGTAAATGGGTTTTGTGAGTTGGTATACATGGGGGAGAGAAAAGGAAGAAAGAGAGAGAGAGCAGAGAAAGGAATGAAAATAAGACAGGGGTAACAAGGTGAAAAAAAAACTTTAATAAAAAAATAATAATTAATAAATAAAATTAAATTGAATTCATGGCAAACACTAGGCTTAAAAAAACGCATCACTAAACTCAGTCCTAGGGGCACATGTCCCATTATTAGACAAAATAACCTTTCCATGATAGATAGACAAACTAAAACCTGGAAGGATCTCAGGTGAAACACTTCTGTACACCCTATGCTCACCTGTGTAACACCTGATTGAAACTCAAACTGATAAACAACAATGAGTCCAGCAACTCTCATCTAACAAATACAATAGATTATAACCCCTCCCTATATTGTCTAACGAAAGCGGGGGTAGTTTGATTCTCTGGCTTACACCCCATTCGTTTTAAACATTATGGGCTTAACCAATGCCTTCTTTCAAATAGTAGACTCTAACTTCCCATGTCACCATAAATACCATTCAATCTTTCATAGATCTACCCTAAAATTATCCTACTCCTCTCTGCCCAGTATAGAATCTATTGTTACTTCTTCCAATAATTGAAAACTTAATTCTTACAACCTAAATATATATAATATATATTTGTCAAAGCCACAAAAACATTAATACCAATATTGATGATACGCACCACACCCACAACCCTAACACTACAACCAGAATTAACCAAGATACAAACATCCCCGTTTCCTATGAAAGTCAAAGTGTAGCTGAGACAAATTTTGATACTAATAGCAACACCACTAATACTAATATTAGTAACTTTAATATGACCACTACTACCACTACTACTAACAATAATATTATTAATAATAATAATACCATTACTACTTCTAATAATAATAACAGTAATAAAGATAATAACAACAATAATAATAATACAATCCAATCCCCTAATAACACCCTTAATTTTAATTTTAATTTCTCCATAAATAGTACATCTTCCCTTTCTACTAATAGCACTCGTAGGACAGACAGCTGCAACTGCCAATCTGTGACCGAATGCCCATTGCAAGCCCACTGCAGAAGGTTTAACATAGTATACAAATGCACAGTCTACAACATATTGCATAATTCTACTAACTACTATATCGGATCTACTATTAATATAAGACAGAGATATTCTGTGCATATAAACTCATTTAGTATGAGGAGCATAGCAAATCTACCTCTCTAGCCAACCATATACACCATCTAACGAATAGAAAATTACCATATAGGATATCATGGGCCATAATAGATTCCAGGGTCTCATACCAAGGCCAGCTATCCACTTGTGGACTATGCCTAAAAGAAGCCTTCCAAATATTAATGCATAATTCACTGCAATTACTAAATAAACAACACAAAGCTTTTTCTACATGTTGTCATAGGTTCTATCACACCTTTAAATTCTTCCATAAGTGCAAATGCAAACAAAATCAACACACATAACACATCCATCCATGGTCATTAGAATATATATATATATATATATATATATATATATATATATATATATATATATATATGTATATATGCATGTATATGTGTATGTGTGTGTATATGTAAGCATGTATGCATACATATATGTGTATGAATATGTGTATGTGTATGTTTGTATATATGTGTATGTATATGTATGTGTGTGTGTGTGTGTGTGGTGTGTGCGTGTGTGTGTGTACAATTTCTTCTTTTTCCTCTACCTCTCTATCAGCATAAGTATCTTAGAAGCTAACTAGTTTCATTTCAATAGTTTTTAGTTCTCGTAGCTTTTAGGTTTTATTTTTCTTAGTTTGTAATTTTAAGTTTAGGTTTTAAGTTTTAAGCTTTAATTTTAAGCTTTAATTTTTAATTTTAAGATTTAAGTTTAATTCTTAAGCCTTTATCTCATATCATTTAATTGCTATTAAGCTTGAAATATAATTCTAAATATCTGTATTAGCCACTATAATATTGTCCTTTGTAACCCCCACTTTACTGAAACTTTAACGCTTGACCACTCACCCCAGGCAACATACCCATGCATAGTCTTTTATTTTTTGTATGCCGAGTGCTTTCCATCAGGTCTTCTGTATATGTATGTAAGTATGTATGTATGCATGTATGTGTGTATGTATGTATGTGTGTATGTGTGTGTGTATATACATACATATGTGTGTGTGTGAGTGTGTGTCTGTGTTTTTCCCCCAATCACTGCTTGTTGACTGGTGTTGGTTTGTTTACATACCCATAACTAAGCACTTAGGCAAAAGAGACTGATAGAATAAGTACCAGGCTTTAAAAAGACAAGTACAGAGACTGATTTGGTGAACTAAAACTCTTCGAGTCAGTACCCCAGCATGGCCACAGTCCAATGACTGATACAAGTAAAATATAAAATGATTCTTGCTTGTCTCATTATGAAATCTTTACATTTACCTTGCTTATTTCTTGATACTTAATTATTCAGGTGCAGGTATGGCTGTGTGGTTAAGAAGTTTGCTTCCCAACTAAGTGGTTTGGGATTCTGTTCCACTGAGTGCCACTGAGTGGCACCTTGAGCAAGTGTCTTCTACCATAGCCTCAGGCCAATTGAAACCTTGTGTGTGTTCATGTCATTAATTCTAAGTAAGTGTCACCATCATACAAGCATTATCATTCATTTCTAGCTTTCTGTGGAAACATGTCCAACCAAGGAGAAATACTGGTTTTAAATTTTGGCACAAGGCTAGCAATTTTGGGGGAGGGTATGAATCAGTGCTCAAATGATACTTATTTTATCAATCCCGAAAGGATGAAAGGCAAAATCGACGCTGTGAGATCGTTGCCAGTGCCCCTGGACTGGCTCTTGTGCGGGTGGCACATAAGATGTACCATCTTGAGCGTGACCATTGCCAGTACCGCCTGACTGGCCTTTGTAGGGTTTTCAAGCGAGATCGTTGCCAGTGCCCCTGGACTGGCTTGTGCGGGTGGCACATAAAAGACACCATTTTGAGCGTGGCCGTTTTTGTGCGGGTGACACGTAAAAGCACCCACTACACTCTCTGAGTGGTTGGCGTTAGGAAGGGCATCCAGCTGTAGAAACTCTGCCAAATCAGATTGGAGCCTGGTGTTGCCATCCGGTTTCACCAGTCCTCAGTCAAATCGTCCAACCCATGCTAGCATGGAAAGCGGACGTTAAACGATGATGATGATGATGATGATGAACATAAAGACAGGTGAAATGTCACTAAGCATATTGCCCAGTACAATAGCAATTCTGCCACCTCACTATCTTACCCAGGAGAAATATTACCATACTTGGAAACAGGTTAGGTTTGGCATCAGGAAAGGATGCCTATCTGTAAAAAAAATGAGACTCAATGAATTTTGTCAAGCATGGTAAAGTAGACACTAAAACAATGATAATGACAACAACAATAATGATGAAGATGATGATGATGATGATGATGATGACGGCGACGATGATGACAACAACAATGATGATCATGGTGACGGTGGTGGTTTCTAATTTAAGAAATGTCATTTAATTCCACTAATCCACACTTTTTAGATTCATAGTTATTTTGCCTCAGGTTTTCCAACACCTTTACATGATACATAATTATTATAACCTTAAAATCTTTTTTATCTTTTACTTTCTTTATTTTTCTTCTGCTTGCCTTTTATTCTTCATTGATTTCCTTCTTTTATTTCTTACAATCACTCTTTTTTTTTTTAATAAACCCCATTAGAACTCAGATATAACTAGTTACAGAAAATTTCATCATGAGGAATTAACCTACTCTTTAATTGTATTTCACAACCTTCCACTGCCTCACACACCAAAATATTCCATGGATAAATGTTCTACACATAGGCACAAGCATGGCTGTCTGCTTAAGAGGTTTGCTCCCCAACCACATGGTTCTGAGTTCAGTCCCATGCATGGCACCTTGGGCAAATATCTTCTTCTATTGCCCCAAACCAGCCAAAGACTTGTGAGTGGATTTGATAGATGGAAACGGAAAGAAGCCTGTTGTGTGTGTGTGTGTGTGTGTGTGTGTGTGTTTTGTATTTGTCCCTCACTACTGCTTGACAACCAGTGCTGGTTTGTTTACATCCCCATCACTTAGCAGTTAAGCAAAAAAAAACCAATAAAATAAGTATCAAGCTTAAAAACAGAAAGAAAGTTCTGGAGTCGATTTGTTTGACTAAACCCTTCACAGTGATACTCTAGCATGGCCGCTGTCTTGTTACTGAAATGAGTAAATTACATACACTATTTATGTTCTAGACATCAACAACATATTCACTTCAACTTGGAAGTTCCTGAAGTCCAAGAGAGATAATTCCACAATTTCTCACTGAACAATCTGTACAGATGATTTATTTATCATGATCAAATGTTTGTGCTGCACATGAGCTCATTCCCTCCACCAAATAAACAATATCTGTACAGGTGCATGGTGTACCACAAATCAGATGCTGAAGTGATATACATTATATATTCTGGAACTAACTCAGACATTTATATTCTACACATAAACTGTATACAAGGGGCTGCTGAAATAATATACAAGGAGATCTTGTGCTAAACTTTGAAATTAATATGTGTCTTCCATGCTGTAATCATTTTAGTTTCAACATATGAGGGGATGCTAAAAAGTGCCTGGCTTTGGGTAAAAGAAAATACAAGAGGATCAGTTACTTATGATTTAATTCAACATATTCCCCTTTCAGATTCATACACTTATTGCAGCAGTCCTGCAGTTTTTCTAAGCCCTGTAAAAGGATTCAGAAGGTTGGGCCTCCAACTAGACCTATCATGATATCCTTAAAGCCAGGAACTTTTCAACACCCCTCGTATATACTATATATTCTGTAACTAACATAGTTGATGTGGGACTGTTAGTGACCAAGTTACTGACAGTGTGACAAAAATTTTGACATCAAGTGATAAATATTTAAGTGAAGTTAACAGTCTTTGTATTTTTGAATGGCTTGAGCCTTCCACACTGTAATTTCATTAGTTGCAAGACAGTCTCAGATCTAGTCACTTGTGAGAATAAGTACAACTCTAGAACAGATATTTATGTTCACCACATAAGCTATAAATACATGTGTGTGTATGTACATATATATATATATATATATATATATATATATAAATAATATTAGGGATAAAAATCCAAATTTACAGGTAAAAACTCAATTAAATTCAATTTATCAAAGATTAAAATTAAATTAAGTTTCACAGTATAAAATATATAAATATATAGTTTTAGAGAAAAGAACCAAAGTTCATGAACTCATCCATGAAAATCCAGTCACATATAGAAAAATTAATAAGTAAATGCACAATAAGTAAGTATAATATAATACAAAGTAAAAATCATAAAATAATGATAATAATAATTATTATTATTGTTGTTATTATTATTATTATTATTATTATTATTATTATTATTATTATTTTTCTTCTTTCTTCAAATTTTCTTCCATTTCTCGCCGAGTGTTTTCCATACACCTAGGGCAGAGAAACTCGTTGTATGCATTCCCAGTTTACACATGCAAATTCACAGGTAAAACATGTATTTAAGAAAAAAAAAAAAAAAAAATTTATGAATGGATATTGTTTTCACAGCAATAATGCTCTTCTCAGTACATGAGTCATTCCAGTTAGCACGATTTTTTGCACTTCCTGTAGGGATGGTAAGCCTGGTATAATTTTCAAATAGGTTTCAGTACCTTTTTTTATCATTCCTAGAGATCCTACAATCACTGGTATGGTAGTTGCCTTGAGGTGCCACATTTTTTCAATTTCTATTAGCAAGTCTTTATATTTACTGATCTTGTCAAATTCTGTCGCCGCTATATTATGATCAGAGGGAATACTCATGTCAATTAATAAACACGTCTTCTTTGTCTGATCTTTTATAATAATATCCGGTTTATTAGCTTTTATAGTCTTGTCAGTATGTACGGGGAAGTCCCAGAGAATCGATACATTTTCTCCCTCAGTCACAGCTTCAGGATGGTGTTTATACCATTTGTCAGTGGTTTTGATTTTATAATGCTGACATATTGTCCAGTGTAAATACTGGCCAACTCTGTCATGTCTTGCTTTATATTCTACAGGTGCTAAGACTCTACACCCCGAGATTAGGTGGTCTATAGTTTCAATCGCATCGTTACAAAATCGGCATTTTGGGTCAGCTCCATTTTTTATCACATTGGCTTGGTAGTTCCGGGTTAATAAGCTTTGGTCTTGAGCAGCCAATATGAAACCTTCAGTCTCTGCTTTTAGCCCTGAACTTCGTAACCACTGATGCGTGCGTTTCTGGTCGACATCAGCTTGTTTGCTACGAGCCACATACTTGCCATGCAGAGGTTTCTCTTCCCATCTGCTAGCTAATTTTTCTTGTGCTTTTGTCTTTGCAATTAATTTTATTTTCTTTGCAGCAGCAGTTGGTGCATTTCCTTCAACCTGATCAAGCTGGTGGGTATCTAAGAGTTCGGTAGCGAATTTTTGCTCTCTTTCAGAATAGAGTGAAGTTTTTTCGATCTTTCATGTTTTTCAACAAGTTTCAACATCCAATCGTTGGTTGTTTCAAGGTATTTGGCTAGTTCGATTGTGGTGGTTTTGTACGTAAGGTCAAGCTGGATCAAGCCTCGACCTCCCTGAGCTCGGAAAGGTAAAGACGATCCACGTCTGCCTTTGGATGGTGCATCTTATTACAAGTCAGTAGCTTGCGGATTTTTCTATCAACTTTGACTATTTCACTGGTATTCCAGTTAAGCACTTTGAAGCTATAAAGAACAACTGGGACAGCTAAGGAATTTATGGCTAACACCTTATTATATGCATTCAGCTCAGACTTCAGGACTGCTCGAACTCTTCTATAACATTCCTTCCTAACCTTCTCTTTGATGCTTGCATGTTGGATACCAGAGCCTTCATTTATTCCTAGGTATTTATAGGTTTGTTCCTGCTCAAGTTCTTTTATTACTGTTTCGACATCTAATTCTATTGAACTTGACTTTACCAGTTTCCCTTTCTTAAAAGTGGATTTGGCACACTTTTCAAGGCCAAACTCCATCCCGATATCATCACTGAATCCTTTCACAGTATGTAATAGCCCTTGAAGCTCTTCATCATCTTTGCCATATAGCTTTAAATCATCCATATAAAATAGATGGCTTATTTTCTTGTTTTATTATTATTATTATTATTATTATTATTATTATTATTATTATTATTATTATTATTATTATTAATATTATTATTATTATTATTATTATTATTTTATGATTTTTACTTTGTATTATATTATACTTATTTATCATGCATTTACTTATTAATTTTTCTATATGTGACTGTGGATTTTCATGGATGAGTTCATGAACTTTGGTTCTTTTCTCTAAAACTATATATATATATATATATATATATATATATATATATATAATATGTGTGTGTGTGTACTACAGATTCGTGTTTTAATATTTGTCTATCAATACCATAAGATCAAAAAGTACTTGAGTTTGGAACAAAACAATTCTGTAAACAACACACACACACACACACACACATGGGTGTGTGGTTAAGGAGTCCGCTTTGCAACTATGTATTTGAGTTCAGTTGCATTGCATTGCATTTTGGGAAAGTATCTTTTACAATAGCCCCAGGCTACCCAAAGCTTTGTGAGTAGATTTGGCACATGGGAAACTGAAAAAAGAATCCATTGTATATATGTATTATTATGGTGGTTGTCTACTCCTTATGCAGAGTCTGACCACCTCTTTACTTACACCTTAGATCTATCATGGCATCTGATATGGCTTTTCAAACCAGACAATGTTTTGAAAAGACACTCACATAGGTTGCATATCTGACTTGGACCACCAAGAACTGCAGTTAAGTTCTGGGCTTTGTGGATCTTAAAATGTCATTTGAGGCTTCCATTAGATTTGCAGACTTTATGGCATACACAGCATTGACAGGTGTGCACAGGTAGATAGGCAGAGTAGTAAGAGGCAGTTCATTTTTTATGGGTCCACAAATGAGATTTGAGCCCAGCAAAAGAAAGGTATGATTTGTCACAAATTGTAAACCCAAAAAGGTCACTGAGATTCACCTTCTCATTGATTGCAACATTCTTCTTCAAATTTCTTTTTAGGTTTACACTAATTGTGTTTCCCTTCTGCAAGGGAAACTTCTGTTTGGGTGTGCATTCATCTGACATTCAAACAATGTGGCCAGACCATCTCATTTGATTTTTAAGAATCATTGATTTAATTGAAGTGATGTCTGCAGATGCAAAGATATCTGTATCTGGTGTAAAAAATACTTTGTTTAATGTTTAAAATGCACCGAAGGTATTTTTGGTGGAATTGTTCTAAAAATTTGAGGGGTCTTTTGTAACAGGTCCATATTTCAGAGGAATACGACAGGAATGGTAAGACAAACGATTTGTAAAGAGACAATTTTGTGTTATTATTTATCTCATTGGCGCCAAATGCATGACTCCAAACCACCAAATTTTTGGGCTGCCCTTTGAATTTGCAGATGTATTTCTGTGTCCAGATTTCCATCATTTTGTACAGTGCTTCCAAAGTCAATGAAAGAGTCAACAACCTCAAGTAACTTACGCTTAATGAAATTTTTTTTTATATATCTTATCTTATTTATGGTTTTAAATTATATATCTTTTACAATTTTTATGTATTTGTGAACTGCTCCATGTTGGATACCAGAATGATATTTAATCACTCTATGAAGCATTTGGATGTCAGTTTGGTGTCTGGTATGGGACAGCCTAACTCATGGGCAGGTAGAAGCTCTTTAACCATGTATTAATATACATATACGTACGTGTGTGTGACCACGCCCACTTGGCTGAAACGCATAAATAAATAAATATATATATCCCCCTCTCCCTCTCTGGGAGAGAGGCACAAGCACATACACAGACATATACACACACGGCAGTAACTTCCGCCTACCAAATTCAATCACAAGGCTTCGGTCAGCCCGGGGCTATAGCAGAAGACACTTGCCCACAGTGCCACGCGGTGTATATATATATATATATATATATATATATATATATATATATATATATATATATATATATATGTATGTATGTATGTATGTATGTGTGTGTGTGTGTGTGGCTGTGTGTCTGTGTGTCTGTGTGTGTGTGTATGTATGTAAACTAAAAATTAATATATAATGATAATAATTCTATGATGTAGTACCAGCCAGTGGCTCTCATGGCTTCTGATCTTAACT